>NC_088201.1:214975065-215121002 GCF_037126465.1 Ornithodoros turicata
GTAGTTTCTTTATTTCCTCTCGTGCAATGTTTCAAGCGACTTACTGAAGGACAAAATTTAACTATGGGAAATGCTAACCCAAGAACCGTTGTCCCAAACGTGGATTCGCACACATCTGAGAAAATGTTCCCCACTAACACTCCGATTGTAAAAGAGAAATGCGCGATGGAGTAAAATGTGGTAATCAGCTGTTAACAGGTTCCTTTAATATGGTGGTATGAGCAAAGATTTGTTGCGTAACGAGAACACATACTCTACAGAAAAAGAGAGAGAGAGAGGAGAGGCTTGTTTGCTGCCGATTCAAATCGGTGTTCTTGTGAATGCCTTCTAGACCATGTGTCCCACTTGTTAAAGTGGCAATAAAATTTATAAATAAGTTCACTTCAGATTATGTTACACACTATGTTAGTTTCGTACTTGTTATCATAATTCAAAACTTCAATTCCGTTACGGAGTTACAATCAAAATTATACCGGACTCTTTCTTGCTTCGGCGCTAAGCAGTGTACATCGTTTGAGCTCGTGCATGGATGTTTTCAATCCGTACTGCGCGTGCCACGTCAAGGAGCAGTCCCGGCGCAAAACGTAGTGCGCGTTGCGGAGCGGACTGACGTCACTCCAGTGAATCGGTATTGAAAAATGCAGTAGTGCGCATCATGCCGCGCATATACGGAACACTACGTTCGGACGCGTTCCAAATCCAGATGCCCACGATAAGTATGCGCGCGGTTTTCCTGCTGTCTCATTGGATGCCTCCAATCTTTTCCTCCAGGGGATATCATTCGTTGCCACCAAAGCCAGCTGTTTCCATTGCGTTTTTCTTCTATGCTGTACCGCTCTGTGAATTAATTAATCTGCTTGTATCGTACAAATTGAAACACGGACTCTTATTTGACAGTAAGTTGTTTTTGCATTTAGTGCCGCTTTAAATGTGCCTTTTGTATTGCAAATAGACTGAACATGTGCGTATGGTGTAGTACGAATTTGTGCCAACTTGGACTCTACTGACACTCAAGCTGTGCCCTTAATAGCTACTTGTCAAGAGAAATGCCCCTGAGGAAACGTTTTGGCAGTCTCCTGACCAAAACGATTACTAAGGAATCGTGGTACCTGTCAGCACATACGTATCTCTGTAGACGCCCACTCTCAGCAACTGCTGTTCTGTTTGCGTAATTCTTTAATATTAATTTTGTTTTCCTTGGCTTTTTGTTGCATTGTCAGATGTTGCTGTTACTGCGATTTTTGAGAACACGTTCTCTCGAAGATTTCTCAGTAGGGCATTATATGCCAAGGTAGTTTCGATGATTATGGAGCGATACCCATTCTTAAGCGATGTAATGAGAACTGACGATATAAGTACATTGCTCAGGACTTATTAAAAACTTCTGAAGTGTAGATGCAGCAAGTGCAAGTAAGGCAGTGAGCAAGTTATGTATGGTAGGGCAAGGTTGTGACCTGAGTAGCGTGCATCGTAACTGCTGAGAATAAAAGCCGTGCCACGCCTGTTCGCATGACCTTCTTAGATGGCCTGTTCGCATCACATTGTCAGGTGTTTTCAGGTATCTACCAGATTATTTACCTGTGTATTTTAATGTGTATTTTGCATGAACGCTGCATGGGACAGCTTTGTAATACTGGCTTCGGATGCCTGCACGCTGTCAATAGCTTTTGCTTTGATGAAGCGCTACAGCTGACTGCAGCTGAACTGGTGGGTGCAACCGAGGCATCACTCAAGTACCCGCTTTCTAAATGCTGTAGGTGTACAAATAATGCTGGTGGTGCTGAAACAGCTCATTTGCGTGTTCATCCTCATCAAAGAATATTCTATGCAGTGGCAGTGGAATAATCCCTTACCTTACAAAGAAACCAGGTGTCTTTCCGGAGCAACACATCATACAGAAGTAGAGAATTCTTGAATACCGAACGATGATCAGAGGGACTGTAAAAACAGTCTTACAGTGCAAAAAATACTCTCTTTCTCACTCTAAATGGCCACCGAATAATATTTTGCTGCATAAATTAGAGTCTGGGGTCAATCGTGATGAGCACAGGAGACTAGAGCCCTGCATGAGACCGGGCCACAGACCCGGCCCGCGGGCCGAACCGGGCTTGTTATTGGCTGTGTGCTCCGAATCGGGCCGAGCACGGGCCGAAAATTTACGCCGGCTCCGCGGGACCTGCCGGGCCCGGGCCGACAGACATGTTTCCGAGAGTCAGGCTCGGCCTGGTTACGCAGCTAATTCCTGTGCATATATTTGCCAAGACAAGCAAAGGACTCTGCATTATGCGTATGTTTCGACCGCCTAGAACATCCTCAAACCCACTTCACATTGCCCCTCACTCCTCATGTATTTCAAATCACGTTGGTGAGGTGGGTAAGGACTGGGAGAAGAGTTTGTCGACAGCATCCTACCTACCTCTGATAAAAGAAGCTGAAAAGTTCAATGCAGATGAAGAGCTTATAGATATCCGGATCGCGGCTACCATGAAACAACCCAAGCAGCACTCCAATATTGGTCCAATATTGGACCGATGTGGGCTGCCAAGATTGCCATCATTGGTCCAATATGGGCTGCCAGTATTGGACAAATATGGGGAGTGCAACCACCCAAGCAGCACGCCAATATTGGTCCAATATTGGACCCATGTGGGCTCCCAAGATTGCCAATATTGGTCCAATATGGGCTACCAATATTGGATCAATATGGGGAGTGCAACCAGGCTCCATGTTGGACCGATATGGGCTGTCCATATTGGCAAGCGCATTTTGAGCCAATATTGCCAATATTTCTGTGATAACACCAACGGGCCCCGTCCGTGTAATTATAAAGCATTATGCTGTATAATACTCACCACTGATATTACGTTTGTCTGATTTTTGCTTTTTTTTATTTCTACGGATGTAATTGATCCACGTTCACATGACTGCAAAAAAAAAACGAAAAAAGAAACACGGCATTGCCCATAAACACGAAGAACAGGTGCTACGGCCGCCTTGCTGAAAGACACAAGCAATCGTATTGCCAACTGTAGGATGGGACAAGCGAGAGCTTGCCCACGTCACACTTCAAAAATACTACTGCCCTCGCCCTTAAAACGAAGGGCAGGACCGACTAATGCTAGGCAGGCAGTCCCACAGAACTGGCAATGCCAAAGATCAAGAAAAGATCTTCCCGGAACAGCACCGCAAGCGGTACTGCCCCGACGACCTTGTCATCGGCCGCGCGTTCAAAGGTGCCAAAGATCCCTCAGAAGCCTTCATTGCGACCGCAATATTCTGTGGACTAACAATTCCCAACCCACTCCTAGAATACAGAGCAGCGAAACACTTTACAGAATAGCCATCCCTTCCTATGAAACACTGTGTTTTTACTTGACCTGCCGCAATTTCGTTATCATTACAACACCCAGCGACATTTTAGCCCTATGAAACTTCCGTTCGGGCTGTCGCGCATGCGCATTAGTTGTAGGACGCGTGATTTTGCTCAAACAACCTCATTGCTCTCAGTCGGCTCGACCGATTGGCATTGGCATCGCGAAGGAAGATGGCGGCGACTTTCAAGACGTGGAATTATGGTAGCTAGAAAGGGTGGTACCCCGACCGGCGAGAGAAGCGCACGCTCCCGCTGGAAGAAAGGCGCAGAGGGCGCTCCGAGCCGGAGGTATGCGTTGTTTCCCCAGTCGGCGGTTCGCATTTCGATGAGTTTCGCCAATAATTGTGTTCGGAAGCATTTTCTTGCGAGTTTATTCTCAGCCGAGACACTACGAACAGGGGCTACGTGTATTCTTGAACGATTGCGGGGCTTTCACACGAGAAAACAATAACAACAAAACGCGATTCGTACGATAGCAGCCGACGGATTCTAGCGAGCGCAAAAAGCTGCCGCGGCTGCTCCAATTACATATTATATCTTTTCGTTATCCGCCCTTTCCTCAGCAATAACGGCACTTTACTGCACAAACAGGATACATTTGACTATTTATGGCTTGGACAATCATACAGCCCTGCCGTGAAGTCTTGGCGACTAGCATAGCAGCTACCGCAACGAAAATAAAATAAATATAAAATAAAATAAATAAAGCTTGTTTAAATAAATAATAAATAAATAAACAAAGCGCTTGGCCTGGTCTTCCCGCGTGCTATATTAGTTTAGTCGAGACTGTTTGGGCATATTCCTGCGTACTCTTCTCTGTCGAGGTTTACGCCTTTTACGTAAAAATAAAACCTTGTGATGAAATAAAATTTGCACTCAGCACCTGTAAGTTCATTTCTGTGGAGATCCCAACCAACTTGGTGTGTTGAGGCTCGAGCACCGGTGGTCAACTCATGGAGGCTGTCAGGATGTAATTTGTACATGTTGAAAAATCTAGTGAAAGCTGCTTCAAAGGAAGCAGGGAAGAAGGGAAGGGTCCTTCTCTGCCGACGTATTCCCGGCGTCTACAGCTTCATCACCCATGTCAGGGTCAGATGTATTCCTTCTTTTGCAAGGCAATGGCGACTCCACGCTGCCGTTCCTGCTGTTGCGCTGAGCGGGCAGTTTCTTGGAATTTGTCCGGAAATTTTTGTGTCCGGGAGTATTGTACGTACCGCACCATCTTTCAGGGTAGGCCGGTCACGCTTCATCGGCTCGATCTTGACGTTCACGACAGGTGCGTTGGCGTAAAAGCGCAATCGTCGATGTGTATTTCGCAAACGGCCGAATGCGTTTGGAGAGGCATGTCTGCACTTGGTGTACGCTGATTCCATTCTTGAAACCTTTCTGGGTCCTGCGGAACGGCGAAGAGCGCGAACTTTCCAGTTGCGTAACGGTATCCAGTGTTGCAGCCGGGCACAAAACAGTGTTTTACATGCTGCTTACGTTGTCCAGGCATTCAGGTGTCATCCCTGTGCGCTGAGAGAATCAAGTGGTCACTTGCTGAGAGACACAAAACGCTAAAAAGGCAAAAAAAATAGACGAGCGGGCCCGGGACGCAAGCAAAACGTACGCGCGAACGCGGCGAACCTAGCATACCTCAGACTCCCAGCGCCCGCTGGCGCCGTCTTCCAGCGGCGGCGTGCTCCGATGTACGAGAGAAGCGGCGCGGTCGAAGTACCACCCTTTCTAGCTACCATAGTGGAATGTTGGGAAATCACACATATTCAAGATAGGAGAAGCTTTAGTTTGACCCTGGGAGCGAGGCTATGTGCCGATTGCGTTGGCATATAGTGAATCACTGGCTATTCTGTCCCCGTGCCGTTTGAGAAGCATCGCTTGTTGATGAAGTCAAGTGAGCCCAGTTTTAATATTAAACAGGGTAAGTGTGTCACTTGTTCTTACCTCGTTCATCTCGTCAAGTAAGCTTCCTAAGCTTCTGGGGCAGGATTTCTGCCTATTCAGAGCAGTAGTTATTTCACAGTGATCGATCGAAGTAGCCGTGGCTCGTCGACCAGTCTGTTCGTCTGTGCTCCAATCTTTCACATATTTATTTCTCGAATAAGGTCGATTAATTGCATTTCTTCTGTTCATCGGGTCCAAATGAACATCTGGGGAGGGATTGGTACCATTCCGAGGAGTAGTTATTTCACAGTGATCGATCGAAGTAGCCGTGGCTCGTCGACCAGTCTGCTCGTCTGTGCTCCAATCTTTCACATATTTATTTCTCGAATAAGGTCGGTTAATTGCATTTCTTCTGTTCATCGGGTCCAAATGAACATATGGGGAGGAATTGGTACCCTTCCGAGCAGTAGTTATTTCACAGTGATCGATCGAAGTAGCCGTGGCTCGTCGACCAGTCTGCTCGTCTGTGCTCCAATCTTTCACATATTTATTTCTCGAATAAGGTCGATTAATTGCATTTCTTCTGTTCATCGGGTCCAAATGAACATCTGGGGAGGGATTGGTACCATTCCGAGCAGTAGTTATTTCACAGTGATCGATCGAAGTAGCCGTGGCTCGTCGACCAGTCTGCTCGTCTGTGCTCCAATCTTTGACATATTTATTTCTCGAATAAGGTCGATTAATTGCATTTCTTCTGTTCATCGGGTCCGAATGAACATCTGGGGAGGAATTGGTACCATTCCGAGCAGTAGTTATTTCACTGTGATCGATCGAAGTAGCCGTGGCTCGTCGACCAGTCTGCTCGTCTGTGCTCCAATCTTTCACATATTTATTTCCCGAATAAGGTCGATTAATTGCATTTCTTCTGTTCATCGGGTCCAAATGAACATCTGGGGAGGGATTGGTACCATTCCGAGCAGTAGTTATTTCACAGTGATCGATCGAAGTAGCCGTGGTTCGCCGACCAGTCTGCTCGTCTGTGCTCCAATCTTTGACATATTTATTTCTCGAATAAGGTCGATTAATTGCATTTCTTCTGTTCATCGGGTCCGTATGAACATCTGGGGAGGGATTGGTACCATTCCGAGCAGTAGTTATTTCACTGTGATCGATCGAAGTAGCCGTGGGTCGTGGACCAGTCTGCTCGTCTGTGCTCGTCTGTGCTCCAATCTTTCACATATTTATTTCTCGAATAAGGTCGATTAATTGCATTTTTTCTGTTCATCGGGTCCAAATGAACATATGGGGAGGGATTGGTACCATTCCGAGCAGTAGTTATTTCACAGTGATCGATCGAAGTAGCCGTGGCTCGTCGACCAGTCTGCTCGTCTGTGCTCCAATCTTTCACATATTTATTTCCCGAATAAGGTCGATTAATTGCATTTCTTCTGTTCATCGGGTCCAAATGAACATATGGGGAGGAATTGGTACCATTCCGAGCAGTAGTTATTTCACAGTGATCGATCGAAGTAGCCGTGGCTCGTCGACCAGTCTGCTCGTCTGTGCTCCAATCTTTCACATATTTATTTCTCGAATAAGGTCGATTAATTGCATTTCTTCTGTTCATCGGGTCCAAATGAACATCTGGGGAGGGATTGGTACCATTCCGAGCAGTAGTTATTTCACTGTGATCGATCGAAGTAGCCGTGGCTCGTCGACCAGTCTGCTCGTCTGTGCTCCAATCTTTCACATATTTATTTCTCGAATAAGGTCGATTAATTGCATTTCTTCTGTTCATCGGGTCCAAATGAACATATAGGGAGGGATTGGTACCATTCCGAGCAGTAGTTATTTCACAGTGATCGATCGAAGTAGCCGTGGCTCGTCGACCAGTCTGCTCGTCTGTGCTCCAATCTTTCACATATTTATTTCCCGAATAAGGTCGATTAATTGCATTTCTTCTGTTCATCGGGTCCAAATGAACATATGGGGAGGAATTGGTACCATTCCGAGCAGTAGTTATTTCACAGTGATCGATCGAAGTAGCCGTGGCTCGTCGACCAGTCTGCTCGTCTGTGCTCCAATCTTTCACATATTTATTTCTCGAATAAGGTCGATTAATTGCATTTCTTCTGTTCATCGGGTCCAAATGAACATCTGGGGAGGGATTGGTACCATTCCGAGCAGTAGTTATTTCACAGTGATCGATCGAAGTAGCCGTGGCTCGTCGACCAGTCTGCTCGTCTGTGCTCCAATCTTTCACATATTTATTTCTCGAATAAGGTCGATTAATTGCATTTCTTCTGTTCATCGGGTCCAAATGAACATCTGGGGAGGGATTGGTACCATTCCGAGCAGTAGTTATTTCACTGTGATCGATCGAAGTAGCCGTGGCTCGTCGACCAGTCTGCTCGTCTGTGCTCCAATCTTTCACATATTTATTTCCCGAATAAGGTCGATTAATTGCATTTCTTCTGTTCATCGGGCCAAGATGAAAATCTGGGGAGGGATTCGTACCATTCCGAGCAGTATAGTTATTTTGTCGGGGGGTTCACCCTATTTATGTGTGGTATTTATCTTATGTTCTTTGCACCTACAAGTCATGCGTGTGGGTGTCCTTTCATGGCATCCCATATCGTAAACACAACTATCATCTGCATAGTTTCAGGAACACTCCCTGCTTTTTAGCCGGTGCGTATGTTCCATTCTTTGGCCGACTTAAACTTTTACTCCGAATAAAAGCAATTATAAGAACATGTACTTCCTTTACAACAACCCAAAAACAAAGCTGCTATATTTAAAAAGCGATTTATTTGGGATCGCTCATTGCTTGTATTCTAAACATATGCATGACACACCTTACATTTATACTAAATGCTTTCTTCACACAGTGTGGGCATAGAACAACTAAGCTAAATGTACTGTGTTTTGTTGTGGTTGGTACGGCAGAGCTTGAAAACAAAGCCCACATAATTTAGGCTTCCTCTTCCTATTTGCATCTTACACAATCCTCTTTGAAGCTACATGAAGTTGTCACTACGCTTACATTTGCTGGAATATACAGCCTTGTTATTTTAACTTTCATCTTCCACAGGTGAAATCGCATCATAACTCATTTGCACACGTTGTCCGAGGATCGTCAGAGGTGTAGACAGTGCTTTTTGTGTTTGTCGTGGAACGTTGTGCTTCCTTGTCTTTCAATGGGGGTGCATGACACCCTTTGTTTCTCCACCTTGCAACCTTTGTGTCATTTAAGTCTCCAGACACCACGTCTGCACTTAAGAGCACAGAGCCCCTGCTGGTATGAGGAGAATTCTGCAGGAAGCTCTCTTTATATTTATGCAACACAACACTTGCACTTAAATGCTTGGTTTCCTGGGTCTCTCATGGGCTTCCCCTAACACGACCACACAGTTCAGCTCCCAGTTTTGAGCATTCGTGGTAAGACACAGTGTAAACATGCTGTCTTCCCTTCATTTCAAGTCTTTTCGTCTGTCTGACCCTTTCATGCCGTCACCACTCATCATAAATTACGTCAGCCCAGATGATGTTGCGTCACAGGTACCTTTTGTTCAGCTGTGTAGGTTTTACAGACTTTGAAGCCAATTTGTTTTCTACATTCGTTTTCATTTATTCACTCATTCAATACAAGATTTTATAGCTGTGTATTTCCATTCATCCAGCATCCAGTCTTGTTCTGTACTTGAGGATCTCTCCCACTCGACTTTGTCCCGCCACAAAAATAATGTAAGTTAGCCTCATTCATACACAACTTCTGGGCTATCGTCGCTGCAGTTGCCCTTCTTTCACTTTCACTGGCTGCAGGAGGCTAATCCTGGCAGGGGCCACTCTTTCACACAGACACACATGCAGAAAAAGGCAAAAGTGAATGATGTGCTGGCTTGTGTACATCTCAGTGTTGACGGTGGCCCTTCTTTCTCAAGGAATCCAAGAGCATTAGCCTCTGCGGCTGCTGGCCACCACAGACGCTGCTCTGTCGTGTGGTAATGGAGGCTTCACTGGAGCTTAGCTGTCATTCACAATCTGCTGATTCTGGGAAACTGTACATGATGGCTTGTTCTGGGGCTCTACGCCACACTAGGGGCCACCGTTTCTGTCTTGCAGGCTTGCACCATTCATTCCGACTAAAAGGTAGCATCGGACTAAAAGGTAGCAAAAGGTAAATCATGCACACTTAGTAGGGTGCCCAAGCCAATGTACTTGAACTTTGATTGCAAACACTTGGTTTCCATTTCTGCTCTGTGACAGCACATTCCCAGCCTTTTCATTTTGGTGAAAATCTTCCACAGTAATGGCGTGCCCCACTGTACCAAGGAAAATTCAGGATGTGCAATCTTGTAACTGCATGGGCTTGAAGGCTGTCATAACTTCTCTGTCTTGTTCCGTTTCAATATAGCCTCTTGCAGCCATTTCTATGCAGGCCTTGAGAGATCTCTTTTACGTGCCTCACATAGTATTCACTTTGTAGAGTTCCACTGTCTTCACGATGAGAAATTTTGAGCTTCATCATTTTCTGTCACTTGAAGTAATTTTTGTCGTGCAAGTACTGTAACTTTTTTTAAAGCTTTGTCATAGCAACAACATCACAGCTTTGCCCAACAAGAACACAGGTGTATCATACAACATCTAATGTCACCAAAATGCTGACTACCATTGCAGCAGCATACCGCGTTTCTGGCATGGATGATACAAATGGATTACACAGTATCCTGGCAACAAAGAAAAACATTTACAGTCCTCAATTTTTGTGCATAATTTTTTTCTTCTTTTTCTCAATACCCGAGCTATTCCCCCAAGGTGTACAGTGAAACCATTCCATTTGGCAGGACTACAGCAATGGCCAAGTATGTGCATCTTGCATCTTTTATGGAACATCAGTCCTGAACTGTTTGTACTCGAGAGGTTTTACCACACTGTACTTTTTTTTTCCACCCTTGTATTATGTTAGAGAAATACAATAAAACATATACCGTAATTTCATGTGTATAAACTGTACTGCATTTAACCCACAGGACCTGTTTTCAGGAACATTTTGAAAATTTTCTGGCAGAGAAGCTGCATTCGCAGATAAGCCGCAGGCAATACGACATGGCTGATTTGTACAACAAAGGAAACCATAGAGAAGGCCGTAAATCCTGTGATCCATACTCTGGGTTTGGTATGGTGTACGACAAAGGAGGTCAGTTGTAGTGTTCTACCAAATCAGACTGTGGCCTTGTTGCATGTTTTTCATGGATCAATGTGTTAGTGGCCTTCCAGAAGACATGAATCACTGTCACCACTTTCGTTAAAGCTGCTTGGGGGAAAGTACCAGGAGGGTCAGTCTACTCGAATGTGGACACGCCCATTTCGCATTGTTCGTGCATTGACAGGGCGGTGCTGTGCCAGAGACGTCTCATGCGGTGTCAGCCCTTTCGTTAACAACACGGTATGGGGAAAATACCAGGGGAAAATAGTTATGAGATAAGCCACACCGGTCGACAAGCCGCAGAGCGCCTGTGCGAAAAAAGAATCACGCCAAGCTGTGCTGATACGCATGAAATTACGGTGCACAATAAATACACTACAAATACAACTAGCAGATACACAAGGAATGGTAGAGCACCCGCCGTTCTTGTACTTTTTAAGTTCTTTTCTATGCTAAGTGCAAAATTTTATACAAATATTTACAAAAGTGTACCCAACATTGGGGTGAGCCATTTCTTTCATCCGTATATGACCTTCTGGCAGCAAGGGACACTTGGCAACTTCACAAAAAGGACATCAGTAAACTTTCATTGGAACCATGACTTGAAAACCCGCGACGAGGTAGGGACAAAAACAGAGCTGAGTTTGAGACCGTGTTTGTGTTTGTCTTTTATCGTCCCTACCTAGTCTCGGGTTTTCAAGTCATGGATCGTCGCTACCAGCTCGCTTGCTACCTAACTTTCCTTTCGTTTTCATTGGAACTTATTTGCAACTATGACAAATGTCTGAAGCTTGCATGCTAATGTGTCAGGTCACCTTATGAAATGACATGAATCTGTGGAATTACAAAGTTAAGAACAGGCTTATACAGAACAACATAGACTACAACAATGACAACACAACAACAACATCTAACACAATCCAAAATCTAATTCTACAGGTTTGCTTTTCAGTCTTAGCCTAATTTTTTTTTACACCATATGAGTAAACATGGTGAGTAGGAAATATTCTCCCACTAACAGTTCTCTAACTTCTTGCAGGTCCTCTTTGTCGTCCATGGGCTGTCATTATCTCCGTGCAGCCCACCTTTACAATTGACCAGTGCTGGGTGCTTCTTCGACTCTGCCAGCTCCTAACAGTAAGCATTCACTCTTCACAGTGACTTTCCGGCTTAGTGGAAGCTATCCTGGACGGGTGATACCATGCACCCTCCACCAGGCACACAACGCCAATTTCCATAGCTGAAGGTTGCCTACACACATGCCTTGCTGATGCAACTTGCAGCTGTTTGATCTCGTTGCGTGCACAGTCCGAGTGAACCATCTTATTAAGGAACAGTATCACAATGTTGCTATAGCTCGTGACCTGCTTATTGCACGCTACCAGTTGCATAAGCTCACAAAAGAAAACGTTTTGGGGTGACCTCAACGTGAATATGGTGCAGTGAACGTGAACAGTGCACACCGACAACCATATTAAATATCATTATCAGTCTGCAGTTAGTCTAAGTCACCAGTCACAAAGAAAGTGCTCAAATAGGATAACCCGTCCTACAACTTACTGGCCTATGGATTACATTTTTTTTTCATGTTCTTTTTTTTTTACATTCCTAGGCTGTTCCTCTTGGTCCTGAAAGTAGGAGTAATATGTTGCAAATCTTTGAGGGCATTTTCTTCCGTACATTGACAATTGCCTTAAAGTGGGTAACCTATCCATTTTGCACTACAATTAGGGTTGTCAATCCTGGGCTATTTTTACAATCCCGGGATTTCGGGATTGTGTTGGGTTCAGGTGGTGTTTCCAAATATATTCCTGCGTGGATCAAAATTATCTTACGCGCATCCAACACGTGCCCGCAGGTTAAAATCTGCACGTGACACGCAACCCACGTCCCCTTACAAATTGAGACCAGCATCCTCCCGCATATTTTTTCCAAAAGCTCACCTGACCTGCAACACGATGAACGCTGACGAACTCACGAACTCCCTGGTCTGTGCCTTGTAACTAGATGTGTCTGTGGGAAAAAAAGGTGCAAATGGATGTTGGTTTGTGACTTGAGACATGATGATACGAAACACGACATAGACAAAGGACACGCAGTCGCTGTTGCTTCCTAACGTTGTGAGCATTTGTTACGCCCTTGTCAACGACATTTCACGTCATATTTCGAGTGACTGCAGTACATACACATGAGAAGTTGAGCGAATTGGTGTACTTTCTAATAGTGTGTTGGTAAAATATGTCTACCGCACCCGACCTTCTACCCGCACGACTCCGAAAACCTGGACCGGTCACCTACGACAACGTGTGGGTCACCCGCGGGCCATGCAGGACCCCACTTCCAAATCCATTTAACTCATGTGCCTATATCAGCGTGTTGTGCACAGTTCATGTGTGCTTTCTCAGGTTTACCTTTTCCTAAAGGAAAATTTGCATTCAAAAATTTGCAATATAACCAAATTGGTAAAATAGTGATGGCAAAATTCTTACATTTTGTATATTTATTTATTTATTTATTTTTCTCCTATGATAATGCGACTCCTTTTTTATTCATCACCATTTCACCGTTGTCATTGAAAAAAGGTGAGGCCCGCTACACTTAAAGTAACAGGAAATATTAACTTTATTTAATTGAATTATTAACTTTAACTAAATATTTCCTCAAATGGTGGAATGGTCCACTTGAATGAAGAGCAGCAGCAACAACAACAAAAAAAAAAGAACGAATAGAAAGGAACGAAGCACTAAACAGTTTACAATGCTGTCGCTGCGTGATTATCACATTGTACAATGATTAAAACCCAACGTGAGAAAGCACGGAGCGTTTACGGTAGTGTCCCCCAGTTCGGAGCAAACTTTGTGCAAATACTGGCTGCTAAACTGAAGGTCCGTCCAGCATCTGCACTAGAAGAAACGACAGTCAGCAAATGTCTGTACGCACGTGTAAGCAGCGGTCCTCTGCCACCTCCAGTCAAGTGCCATTTCCTTACTAAGGAATCTGTGCCTGACGTCCCACAGGTGTTTGATTTTCCTGTCATATTTGATCTCGCGAAATCCTGGGATTTTCCAGAAGGAATCCCAGGACTTTGGGACATCAAAAATTGGCCGGAATTCGGGATATCCTGATTGACGACCCTAACTACAATTTGCAACATGGCAGCGGCTTCCCCCAGCAGTTCAGGGAGGTGTGACTGGAGCAGTCCACATGCATGTATTTGGTACGCATGCGCTTGACACACCTTTTGCACTGGCATGTCATGTGAGGCAACTACATCAGTATACTGCTTTTATATAGGGCTCTGTAACTTCCAGACAGGAAAGACCCTACCCTCTGATGTTGCCCTATTTGCACAACCTTTTTACGTCTCCTTTCCCCATTCTGGAACTTGCTATGTTAATTCAAACCGACGCCACAATTTGACCCAACATATTTGCTTAGCCCCACACCACTCCTTTTTATAACCTCATAAGTCTAGCTTTGCACCATAATTTTTGTTGTGCGTGAGTTTCTCAATGTTCTCAGTCATTTTTCAGATTCTTTCACCTTGCGAGTTGTAAAGGAACGAGAAACATGACCGAACTGTCTTCTAACTTCTTTCCATCTCCTTGACGCACAAACAAGCCCGCATTGCTTTCCTTGTAACCTTTACCATGTGCACAGAATGACACTTACTATAGTGCTACTAGTAATCATGATAAATAGATTAATATATAAAGACAGTCATGTCTCAATTATCCGGACACCTCGGGAGTCCTCCCTTTTCGTCCGGATAACAAATTTCCGGATAGTCAAACCAAGCAAACTTCCCGGGAAAACCGAAAATTTGGGAGACCTCTTCATAGCTCCAGAAAATTAAACCAAGAAAAGGTAGTTACTTCCAAAATTGCTACGAAGTGAGCTGCTTAAAAGTAGTAGGCATGCATGTGACAGAATTGTGGTCACAGCCATGGCACCTGCTGTGTCACCCTGCTGTTCAAAGAAGGGTAATGTCCTGCACACACGTTTTTGTCTTTTTGCAAATTTCTTTGGCATAGGCCAATAGACAGGTGGTTCTTTTGGACGTCCCGGACTTTGACGTTCACATGTGAACTTGTTGCGCCCGGTGCATATAGGGCACCTCTTTCACTTATCGCCTGCCATCTCTATTGCGTGTGTGTGTGTGGGGGAGGTCTGAAGGGAGTGACTCCTGAAGAAAGGAGAGTCAAACAGTACAGAATGCTCCGGTAGGATGTGACCCTTTTCCAGAACAATGGGGACACAGCAATACATGCCAGGGACCGAGGACATTAACTTTTCCAGATAAGTGAATCAGAATGACCTAGGCCCTGGAAGTTTAGTCCCCGTACTTGCTGTCCAGATACGGATAATGAATGCCAGATAAGCGAGACAATATCCAATGGTAGCAGGTTCATTTCCTGTAATGTAGTCCGGATAACGAGTTTTTCGGATATCTGAACTCCGGATAAGCGAGACGTGACTGTAAATAGATGAGTTAGTTTGTGCAGTTGCACGTTCTGCACTCTTGTTTCTTGCTAAAACCCGCAGCTGTTGCTGTGCTTGGTCTTGTGTCTGGGTAACACTCAACACGATCCCACAATGGTTTGCAAGAACAGGAAATTACGAAATGTTGGGAATCCTAGAATTTTACACAATTAGGGAGCAAGTAAGAGACTCCATGAGTCACTTTTGCTCCCTATCACATGCTAACATACTTATCAGGCGGACAGATTACTTTTTTGCATGTGCTCTACCTCGACATGCGTAAGCCGGAATGCGGCAGTCTTGCTTATGGTGCCATGCAGAGCATGTTAAAAGCATTTTGTATTCTGCAGCATAGACTTCTCATTGCTTGATCTGCTTGCAGTCAAGAAGGAACAAAAAGTGCAATTTGGTTTATGTTGATTGCCTTTAGTATTCTATGTGGTGCTGCCATAACAAGTTTTCCACTTACAGGTTTTCTGTTCAACCAGATGACCCTGTACCGTCGAGAAGCCCATCTTCATCCCATCCGAGCATCTGTGATGGCTCTCGATGGCATCTTTGCACGCATCCCAGAGCACTCACTTGCTGAGCTTGTGGTGTCCATAACAACTTGCTCTGCTGCCATATTCTTGCCAGTAGTTTTCGAAAAAGGACAGTGGACAGTGGTGGAAAAAATCGCCTGTCTCTGCTTTTTGCAGGTGTTTCAAAATTGCTGCTCTCATATATGGTGCGCACATAGGATAGTGCTTGGTGTATTCTACCTTGCTCGACAAAGTAATGGATAATATGGCTAATTTTGACACAGTTTGACAAACAATCCACTGCACACACTGTCATTCTCCAGGAATTCCTGGAGATTCACCATGACTTTGGGGACCACCATGCTGTCTACCCTGATGGGACCAAAGGAAGCAATGGTGTGGCGGCTGTTGCCCTTGAAGGCGATTCTATTATAATGGCACACTTGAACACGAATGCCACAGTTTTCACCACAGAGCTTTACGCGATTCTCCTGGCTCTGCAGCACATTCAACAAAATGACCTTCAAAACTCCGTTATTTACTCTGATTCGCTAAGCTCTGTGCGTGTGCTGCTTTCATGCTCTGACACCAAGAATCACCTCGTCAAGCAAGGACGGGCGCTTGCGACTCAACTTTGTTCCCGAGGCTTTTCAATCTGTCTCTGCTGAGTCCCCAACCACACTGGGATCCCAGGGAATGAACAAGCCGACCGTAAGGCTCGGCGAGCGTTGGCACAAGAGGAGTCGCCTCTAGGACTACACTACCAAGACATCCTGCCAGTGTTAAAGTTCAGCATTGCTCCGCTTTTAGCCTTTATCACCCAGTTCCTCATGTAAATCTCTCATCCTGGATCATCTCATCGCTCATACTTGTAGATAGCTTTTGTTATCGTCATCCTCCTTTCTCTCTTATCCTGGACCATCTCATCGCTCATAACTGTAGATAGCTTTTAATAACTACACTCACTTGTTATCGTCCTCTCTCTCTCTCTCTCCCACATCATCTCTCTCCCATCATCATCCCCCACACACTCCCCATAGTTCTGGCACTCTTTGGCCTTTGCCGCCTTTGTGCCATTAAACACATAACCTCTCTCTCAAATTTTTTGTGCCCACATGATTTGTTATAATCACCTATGCATTATCTTGAATCCCACGAGTTCTCGTTCACGGAGAACAGTTGAATGGATTGTGGATGATCGCATTAAGACATCCCTTGCTGCTGTGCGCCATGCACTTAACACCATGTTCATCGTTCTTCAGTGACTCCAGCTTAGTCATCTGTTTGCCATCTGTGTTAAACAGTCCCGGCCAAGGTAGTGTCTCCGAGGTCTATCACATATCCACCTTTTCATTTCAAGTACATGTTGCTGGGTGAGTGTCCTACAAGCTGAGAAGTGTTCTACGTCAGCACTCCAAAACACCACAGCTGCTCATGTCGTGCTGGAGGTTAACGAACCATTTTGAGTTTCATACCGAGGCTAACGTGCCATTTTCTGTTTCTTCTGTATTTCACACAGAGAAAAACGATCACCGTGGTCCTTCACATTCTTTCTGGATTCTTTGAGTGGGTCGAAGCACATTATTTCTTACTTCTTTAGATCTACAGCAATGAGGGTCCAGCGTCTTGTTATGGGAGCTAACTGCATTCTTTCCACCTCTGGCTCTCTATTCTCTATATTGCCTTTCCATGGCTGTCTGTCCTCAGTTTCTACACCAAGGATGTTGCCATGTTCAGCATCTGTACTACCGCATTGCGTGTGCTTGGCTCTTCGTCAGTTAGATCTTCTGTTATATCTATTAGATCTATCTTCGTCACATCACCTCTCGTCATCTCTCTGCCTCCATCACTATAGCATACATCGGAATTGCCCTTCTGAACGGCAAAAGGATCACACAAGCTGGCTTTTAGCGACACTTGTGTCACTGCTGTCCGAACTGGGGACTACTACCTCACTATGATTAGGCTCAGATTTTTCTTTATTTTTTTTTTCTGGGGGAGGGGGGGGAGTACTGTACTCGGCTCATTTCGTCATCACTTGTGCAGTGTTATGTCATGCCATTAGTGATGTATTGACGTTCTGGACTTCCAGAATGTTCCCTGATCTTTACTGTATTGTATTGTGCTATTGTAGTATTTCTGGAACACTGCACAGCAGGATTGCCATATTTCATTTGTTGTCTATCAGCGTCATCCACGCCTGTGTCACTGGTTACATGGAAGCAGGGATGGCGAGATAGGAGAGTCATCTTTGAAGGAAGGGAGCCCGCATCCTGGGCCTCTTCAGGGGCCCATGGTACCCAGGGCCCAACTCTTGCTGCGCCCAACCATGTGCACCCAGTGCACGGACTTCCGTGTGCAAGTGATGCTGCACGTGATTAATGTGCAGTTACTTTCAAGGAAGAGTTCAACAAGAAAGTTTTTTTTCAAGCCTGCTTCAGAAAATACTTCGTGTTTCATTCTGCTCCTGTAGTCTGGCAACATCAGTGTCGCCAGATATGCAACGATTCACTCAGCACTGGAGTCTTGTGTCACGTTTTAACACGGTTACATATTTTCCTCATACGCAATCACAGTGGTACTGCATGCAGGTATCACTTCGCATCTGCTTGCTGTGACCTTCTCTGTTCTCACAGCCGAAGCACTCTTTATTTGCGTTTCTCTTCAGCGTTTCTGCTTCACTCTTCAGCTGCGTTTCAAGCACCCACTGACAATGCTCTCAAAGATGTGGTGACACATTTTTCTTATGTCACATGCACCTTGTCTTTGTCCTTACTAGCCTGAAGCCACCTGCTAGTGCAAACCAGCACACAATGATTCCACCACTCTCTTCTTCGCTGTTCAACCACTGTTGCACTATTTGAGGACTCCACTGACCTCCCAGGGAGAGGTGCTTGAGAAAATCAGTTAAGAGATCGTAAAGCAGGACTGAGTCCGTGTCACTGAGGGCAACAAACATTGCCCGTTGCTTGTCTCGTTTGTAATATGGGATGAAAAGCGTGTTCCTGTCGTCCACGGACTTGGTGACGAGCAGTTCTTCTGCGAGTAAATGTGCCACATTATCACCTCTGAACAGAGGCATCAAGTAGGCGTAAGTACTTGCAACCTTGTCAAATCTTACGCTGAGCTACATTAAAAATGCCTCAGTTATTGTGTTGAAGAGGTGGCCCTTCAGAAATAATTGGTCAGACGCACATAGCTTGGCTTCTTTAGACCTGTTGGTTGTAGTGTCGAGGGACCTGAGATCAACGAGCCTTATAAATATGTTTGAGGGCTTTCCAAATGCAAGTACAACATCACTACCTCCCCTTGCATATGTAAGGCAGATAGGTAAGGGAAGGGCAGGCTCGCAGCTTTCGGGCTTCGACACCCTGGATTTCCTGTTTCTCTGATTGTCAGGCATCCCCATTGCTAGCGTGTGGGTGGGGACGGATGTTTTGTCTCTTCTGTCAGGAAGTGAACCTCTTTTTCGCTTGACGAGGGCATGCCAATTTCCATTGCTTTTTGCAGTTCTTTTTGCTCTTCCATTGCTTGATCTATGCTGTGCTTTCCTCTTCCTTTGCTTTGATGAGTTTTCTGTAACTGAATTGCTTTTCCATTTCTTTTTTTGCAGCACGGAGCAAGCGGCACTTCATTTCGGGTACACCTTGTGGAGTGCCCTCCATTATCAGAATCTGACACACTGCTAGTAGTGTATCTATGGCCAAGGCAATATTGTGCCCTAATGTCTCAGGTACAACTTCGATGTCCAGGTAGCACACTAGTTTCTTGAGTTTGTCCATTGATGAAGTCATTTTTCCTGAAGCATTCACAGAGCGGAATAGCTTCCCATTCAGTTGCCGAACCTCAACTGTCCCCTCTATTTTTCACAATTTCATATGAGTTCTCGCTATTTCCTTTTTCTGCATAATCACCTAGGCCACTTAGTCCACAAGCTCTGTCTTTACGTCTGTCTGTACTCCCACTCAGCTTTTTTGTACTTTATCTTCCTGCAGATGGCTTGCTCCTGCCATATGTAACTTGTTCCAAGGGGATTTTTGAAATCAATAAACTGAATTGAATTGAATTTTGTGCAACTTAGACTGGACATTTTCACAAATGACATTGTTTACGTCTGGTGCTGCTGGGTTCCACATATCTGGACCCCCATTGTGCGAACATTTCAACTTGACATGGTAAGTGCCGAATGAAGGAGCTTGCCGAAAGAAGACAGTGTACCCTCACAACATTTCTTCCTGTACGACTGGCGGTCTGTCTTCTTCATCGCTTTATTCCAAGAAACAATTTTATTTTTGGTAAGGTGCCCACAACAGCCCTCGTGTCTTTGTGGTGGTGCACTGACATATGTGAAGAGCAGGACAAGGCAGCCAGGGGAGAAACCATGTACAAACTAGGCGAATTACGTATTAGGTAAGGCTGAACAAATAGTACTGCGGTGTGAGCTGTACGGGGCATATAGTACATCAGAGTCAGATTCAGATAGATTATTCAACGATAAGAGTAAACAGTACGATAGGCTTAGTTTATATTTATTTATTTAATAATACTACTAGCACCCTGGGGTGCTGTCGTAGGAGTGGAACAAACGGAGCGTACGAGAGAAACTCTCACAACAAAGCATACCTTATCCTTATCCTTATTCCTTATCCTTATTCACCCCGAAACGCAAAGAGGACTTAAGTAATGTAGTTTTATCCACCACATATCATAAATCACTTGTCAATACCAATTCCATTCTTAGACGCCACCTCAATATATTACATGCTGACGAGCAATTAAAGGAAATTTTTCCCACTCCCCCATTAGTAGCATTCCGTAGATCGAAAAATTTGCGCGACATCCTCACGTCATCATGCATGATGAAGCGCTCGCCGGGTTGTTATCCCTGTGGTAGTACACGGTGCCAGACCTGTAAATTTATCGCGCCGTCCATCATTGCCCGTAGCACTTTGGGTGACTTCTGTTTGAAAATTCGTCATTCACTCCACTGTAATTCACCCAATATTTGTTACTTGATATTCTGCTGCAAGTGCAATTCACAATACATCGGTGAAACCTCCAACACAATGAGAAAAAGATTTTATGGCCACAAATTTGATATCCTAAATGCCCGCCAAACTCCTGTCGCCATTCACTTCAATCAACCTAATCACGATTTTGAAACTGATTTGAAAATTATATTGCTAGAATCTGGGTTCCGCACCGACATTAAACGTAAGAATAGAGAGTCCTACTTAATTTCGCAATTCAAGTGTCTCACACCAAATGGTCTGAATCTTAGTCCTGGCTCGTTATATCCGCTTATGTAAATTTAGTAGCTATATATCTACATTTATTTGTGCACAATTCTTGAATCCCCACTTTCAGTCATCGTCTGGTACTCCGTTAGATAATCCGTAACCTTCCCTTTTGTCCATTCTGGGCCACTCGTTTCCCATACTCCTGACCCCCCTTCCGCGAAACTGGGTTGGCGAGCCTTTTTGTTCATAACACCTCTTACTGTTCTTAAACGGTTAGAGGTCACCTATCCGTCTGCCCAGCTATTCATTGTACACAGACATGTGGCACCATATCTCCTCTCCTCTTCCCTTTCTTTGTACAGCAGTGTGTTTAGTCGTGTATACTATATATACTTATGTGTGTCACCACTTCACTTTGTACCTGAGGAAGCGTGGACCTCCACGCGAAAGCTTGTACAAATTAAACTTAAACAAAAATCTTCAGTGTCGGCTTCTGTATTTTGTTTATGTGATCTACAGGACTTGACTCCCCTCTTCGTATACGCAACAAAGCATACAGAATTACAACGTATGGATTAATAAGCCAAAGTGTATTACACTGGGACTCATGCAATATCACCAAAATAATTCTTACAGGGAACATGAAAAAACACACAAACAAAAATGACAGGATATAAGTTACATATATTATTGGACTACTACGTTTATTTTACCTAAGAAGTCGGACAAGGTGCCACATTCAGTTATATTCTTTGGGAGAGAATTCCAGTAGGAAATTGTTAGTGGGAAAAAATAGTTTTTGTGGACATTGGTTCTGCCGGATAGTTCACGTATATAATTTCTGTGCCATCGGAAGGAATTTTGGTTTTCAATAAAAGTGAAGTACCCCTGCATTGATATTGAGCTTATTATTTATAATGAGCCACAGCGTTTTTAAGCATTGTCTTTTAACTCTAATCACTATAGGGGTGAGATTTGCATCCCTCAGAAGTTGGGTAGTTGACTCATGCCTACCATACTTGTTATAAATAAATCTAATTGCCCGTCTTTCTACCATCTCAATATCCTTTTTCTTCAACACTTTGAGGTACCATACCTTTACTTCTTTGAGGTACCATGCAACCGAGCAACGTTCCAAGATTGGCCTTATCACAGTAATGTAAGCTGTTAATTTAACGTTACTGCACATCTCCAGTGGGTGTGGGTGGATGTGTCTGGCCTTCCTTTCCTTAGGTGATCTGGGGTAGCCGGCCCTTGTGATGAGGGCTACAATCCCCATTTTTTTGTTTCAATCATCATCATCATCATCAAGTGCATAGGATCATATTCAGCTTTCCTAGTGCCTTCCCTTGATGTAAGTAATATGTTGATGCCACGAAAGTTTACTGTTCATAATTACCCCCAAGTATTTATGATGACCGACACGTTTTAATGGGACAGCACCTAAAATGTATTCGAAGTTTGTTACGTCTTTCTTCAAAGTTAAGAACATCACAACTGACTTTTTTGGGTTAATGCACATCTGCCACTGTTGACATCAATTCAATATTTAATTCAAGGCTGTATTCAGAAGACTCTGATCATCCATAGTTGATATCGACTTACAGTATACAGTCGTCGGCGAAGAGCTTAATCTTGCATGGTATAGATTCAACCAAATCGTTTATGTAGAGAATAAAGAATAGCGGTCCCAGAACCGTGCCCTGAGGAACGCCCGATGAGACAGCCCTTGTGGAAGCGTTATTGAAATATACGTATTGTTGCCTGCAACTAAGATATTCCGTAACCCACGAAGTTAACTTTGGATTTTTCAACACATTTTCAACCTTCATTACAGTAGAACCCCTTTGTAGTAAACTCTCTGGGACCATGATGAAATTTTACTAGATCAGGAGTTTTATTATATCAGGTGTGCCATTGAATGTATGGGATTCTATCGGGACCGCAGTTCTCGTTTACTATAAGCAGAGTTTTACTACAAAAGGAGTTACTATAAAGAGGTTCTACTGTATTAGTTTGGGGTATGACATACACCTTGTCGAACGCCTTGGCAAAATCAATAAATATCACGTCACATTGCTTTCTGGTGTTGAGGCATGACGTCCAATCATGTATAGCCTCGATTAATTGCAGTGACATTGATGAACCTCTTCTGAACCCGAACTGATCATTGCTTAATATTTTATTGGATTCAGGAAATTCCATCATTTGTGCGTAGCAAATGTTCCAAATTTTCTAGCATGCGGACATTAAGGATATTGGTCAATAATTGCAATACTCTGATTTATCTCCAGACTTGTAGACTGGTATGACTTTTGCCAGTTTCCCGTCTCGTATGACTTCTGGAATAATATAACCAATAGCTCTGCTACATATATACTGCGTAGCGCCTTAAAAAAGAATTGCTAATGTTGTTGGGCCCTGGTGACTTTTTGGCGTCTAGTTGCAGCAGTAAATTCAGAACGCCCGCCTCAGATAATTTGAGGTCAGGAAGAGAGGATATGCCTGAGTACTTGCAGTAAGGCGGATGTCGAGTGTCATCAGCAGAGAATACAGATGCAAAATATTCATTAAATAGTTTGCAGTTAATTCTTGTGATGATGTGGAATTTTTCTTATTTGGTGCTATGTATCGCCAGAATTTCTGTGGCGCATTGCGCATTAACTCGACTAATGTATGCTCGAAAATTTTTTTTCTGGCCAGCCCCAAGTCAGCCCTTTATCTCTTTACGAATCTTCGATACCAGATCCCTCATATTTCCTCCCTCCCTCCATCCCTCTTATTTCGGTTAACTTTCCATTCTTTTTTTGTTTTTTTTGTTTTTTGTTTTTTTTTGTGAAGAACATCTCATGTTATCCACGGCTTCTGGCGATGTGTCCTTTTCCGCTTCAGTTGGATAAACTTACTAATACAGAAATTAATGCTATTCTTGAAAGAATTCCACATCTCATCAAGTGACCTCGACCGTTCGAAGCCAGTAATATTGTTATAAAGATCATTAAGATGATCTAGTATTGCGCTGTACCATCTGCATTATCATAGTCAGCAACATATATCTGTACTGCCTATCACGTGCAACTTTGCAGTTAACAGTCATTGTAACAACATAGTAATCATGTGATGATATACCGTCCACCACGTCCAATGAACATTCTGTGTCTACGTTTGGTCATCGTTGGTTTGGTCATGATACCAAAGGGCAGCGATTTATCCGTACCCGCGCTACACCTCCCTAAAAAACCTAAAATTTGGTGAGATTATGCAATATTTTTTCAAGAAACATAAAAGTACACTGTGGGATCCTGTATCTTTTGACCTTGCGTAGTAGGGACGGGATTCTGGGTACCACTGCCTAAGTGGACGAGAGGGAAGCGTGTAAATTCATAAGGCAGAATGGTCAGGACCGTGGAAAATATGGTGATCGACAACTTCGGCTCAAGACCTTTTAGGATCACACGTTCGGTTGTCTCTCCCCTGCGCCAGTCATAGATTGTATTGACACTTTCTTTAAATTTCTCATATATGATTTAATTGGCATATTACACCTGCTCGTGCCTCAAACAACAGAGGCTTCTGTGCGAGTAATGGAATATGTCTTTCTTTCGCGATGTGAACGGGAATCCAGCGAACTTGTAGAGTACGAAGGGATAGTTGCCTACAGGAGCCGCCGATATTTCGAACAGGGACTGTTCGCTGTTCGAAATATATCGTCTGTTCCTGCCCTGCAACTCCATTTCGCGATGTGAGTTTTTCTCTCCCTCAACATATTTCCCCCTGCGTTCTCATTCGCCCGCTTACTATCGTAGCCTTGGGACAGCCACCAAGCTCACACCAAGACAACTCATATCAGATAACTCATAAACTCACCTCACACCAGGACAGTTCATACCACACTCAACATTTTTCTTTATTTCTTTTTTTTTCCTTTTTTTTTCTTTCAGGGAAATTGCTTTGGGGAGTACGTTCTGAAACTCAAAATTCAATTATGGGTATAACTGTTTTGACGCTGGAACATTATATAAAGGAAAAAACACAACACAAGCCTAAGGTGACTGGTCCCCCAGGCACCTTGAGACTTTGTTGTGTTTGTCCAGTGGCCGAGCCAGAAGGGGGTTGTGGGGTTCAAACCCCTCCCGAAACCGTACCTTTGGTAGTGCATTTCGGAGAGGGAAACGAGAGTGAATAAATCCTCCTCCCTATGTAATGTTCTCACCGAACCTATCCCGAAATATATTTCTGGCTACGCTATTGTGTTTGTCCCATTAAAGTATTTGTTCTGAGGCTGGACCATTCTAATGGTCCAGCCTCAGAACAAATACTTTCCATCATGTTCACCTGCCGTGGCTGGTGCGAACCGTAGACGAAGTGAAAGTGTCTTTCGGACGAATGGGCGGAGCGAACGGGATATCATTGGCTGTCGCAAGAGGACCAATGAGCTAGAGCTGTGCAAAAGAGGTGCGCTCGAACTAAGCCCGAACCCCACTCACCAGAAAAGAAATATACGTTAGGCAAAGCATTAAAAGAATTTGTTCAGCAGAAAATAAGTTTAATAAACATGGCCAGCAAATGACCTGATTTTCTACAGAGAAATTATCGCTCGGAACTCATTCATAATTCTTTCATCATGTTCTCTTCTAGACCAAAGCTGGATAAAGATAGTGTAATTTTTGCAACGACATATATCGCAAAGCACTTTGCAACACCACAGCTAGCCAACATATGAATATCCTTGGAGCGCGCTGTGAAACATGTGCGTTCACAATGACATGTAAGCTGTCGCGCACGGGTTTTAGAACAAATAATTTCTTGTTGTATGGGCAGGAATAATATACTCACGCGGAACCATTTTTTTCCTACACCTGTCGCGCACAGCACCACATCTAATTTCGTACTGAAAATTCGCCAGTGCGTCCATGATAACTCAGCCAGTGTCTCTTACCTGATCACCTGTAAGAAATGCAATTTGCAATACATTGGCGAAACTTCGAGCTAATGAGAGAGAGATTATATGGCTATAAATTCGACATCCGCGACAACGTCCAATCCCGGCCGAATTGCTATTCATTTCGACCTTTCCGAAGCATGATTTGTAAGTTATCATCTTAGAATAGTGGGTTCGAAAATGACAGGAAGCGCAAAAATAGGGAATCATTTCTCAAATCCCTCCAGCACCAAGCCCTCAACATCAGTCCTGGTTCTTATTACACCAATTACCTTAAAGGAGGTCTGAAAGCCATCTCTAAAATTTACCGTTCCGAACGCGTTGTGGAAGCAGGTCCCTTGTGGTGCCTGCCCTGATGCAAAAGGGATTAGGCGAACCTGAACCTTACTTGATGATTAACACGAAAATTTTCTCTGTGCACGATGTTTTTCGTACACAAAAACAAAAAAAAAAACGACATTTGAACATCGCCACGCGTGTTCCCACTCGACTCGCTCCTCCGCGTGTCAATGAAAAAAAAAAAAAGAAAGCGTAATTGGTGACGTAATAAAAGTTGAAAGCGGCGACCGCGCTTCTATGCGGGTCAGTGGCAGTGCTGACTTGGTTTCTTTTCTTTCTTTCCGTTTTCTTTCACCCTGCTTTCTCCCTGTCAATGGATGAATAAGGGAGGACCTCGATATTCCTGATCGTGAAACCCCCGTTCTCGAAATTCATGTTCTGGAAACAAGGAAAAGGGGAAATGCTGCTTTGTAGAATGATATGCCGCGATTAAGAACATAACATCACTATTTAACCAATCAAATTCAGGAATTTTCTATATGTGTCCAAATCGTATTAACGAACGAAAGACACATTTAGAAGCCATTTGGCTTAGCAGGGCGGTATGTTGGTTGGTTAGTTGTGTGCTCTGGGGTTAGTCACAGTTTGCCGTTGGCAGTTTTCCGCGCGCAACATGTTAAAGCCAAAGCTAAAGTTTAAAGCTAAAATTTACGCTAGTCACGTGTTGCTTGCACGCTGATATTGTCGGTCACTATATATATGGTGACAAAACAAACTGAAGCAGCGCTTAGTGCTGCACTGTGTTTATACGTATTGCCACCAACAACACAACAAGAAACAGTCACCACGATAACGAACAGCATACAAAACACAAACAGGGACAGAACAGCGTTCAACTGGCACATGAAGTTTATTTTCATAATCCACCGGAAGGTCGCTTTAGGGAAAGCAAGGTCAAGCGGGGAGAGGTTGACCGATTTTTGGTTGACTTCGTTCGGGGAGTTCAATGAGGAGGCCTCTAGCCTCTACAATCTCACGGCCTAACCTTGAACAGTGTCTGTAGATAGGGTCTGTAGCAGTACTTCCAAGGTTGCCACCTTTCGTAGTGAAAAATACCGGCTGAGGGAGAGGAGGTGGAATAGAGGGAAATGAGGAAATGTACGCGGGAAAGGGAAAGTAAGTGAGGGGTGGACAGTATACAGAGAGAGAGAGAGAAAGAACGAGCGTACTGGCTCAAGACAACAATGATAATAATAATGAATAACTAAGAAAACGACTGGTGACTACGGAGTTGGGTCTGTGCTCCAGATTTATTCAAGCTGCAGCGGAATGTTGAAAGGAAAACCCCGCAAAAGCCCCTATGAAAGGTGTTGTGTCACAAATACCGGCAAAAGGCTGCTGGTATCACCTTCCTACCGGCAACCGGCAGAGAGAGCAAATAACCGGCCGTGCCGGTATAATACCGGCCTGGCGGCAACCCAATCTGTAGACCAATCTTCGTTTACTGTATCTGATAAACAAAAGGAAAAGCAAAAGAAACCTCTTCCACCGTTGCAGCGGGGTTCTGAGTGAAAAATAGCAGACGACGTTCTTCGAAACCAATCAGGGGCTCCACTTGACGTCAAAATGACGCAAGCGGCTCGACGGCTCGTTCCGGGTATTGCCATCGTTGCGCATGGTCGCGATTTTCAAAATCGAATTCTGCGATATTTATGCACCTGTTGATAGTATTACTTCGCATGGTGCATTTTAATAAGCTTACTAACCGCTTGGTTAAAAAAAATGCTAGTGATTAAAGTGCTTTCCTAGCTCCTTTAATGTATCCTTGTACGCAACATTTAATTATCACTTATTTTTTGTTTTTCCGGTTATATACAGGGTAAAAAAATGTAACTGTGGCGACGTGCTCGCCGGAAAATTGTGGTACTTCCGGCAATTACCTTCTGGAAACTTTTGCTGTCATTTAGCAAGGCTTTGGACAATTTGTAAACAATGAATTTTTTTTATTAAACTTTGAAAATTGCCAGAAATATGAAGTCAATCACGGATAACCACAGGCCCACCAACAAAGACTATTCACAGTATAGCATCAGAAATAGTCGAAAAAAATTAGTAAGAATTATGATTTAGCCCCGCTTGCTTGATTGTCAAAAAGAAAAGCGCGCACGGGAGGTGCGGAGAGAGAAGGAAGTGTTGCCACCACCTTCCCCTACTTTGACCTTGATGCTGGTGACAACCTCTTATCACAAAGAAGGCAAAACAAAAGGTGAGACACTTCCTCCTCTAGACGCACATTTCGCGCACGCTTCTTTGCGAAAATCAAGCAGTCGGGGCTAAATCATCATTTTTAGTGCGGTACTGTTGCGATACAAGTTTTCGTCTGTGGTCTGCGGTTGCCTGTGGAGGACTTCATATTTTTGTAAAAAAAGTGAGGTTCGCTTGGATATTTTCAAAGTTAAAAAGTTTCCAGAAGGTATTTCCGGAAGCCCCACAATCCACCTGCGAGTACGTCGCCAGTTCGAATTTTTTATCACTTCAGTTAGATCCCCGCGTTCAGCTAAATTAAATAAGTGGCGAACGGATGCACTAATCGCAGAACTTTCTGTGTCCGTACGGTGCAACAAGTACGGTGCCTTACAAGCTGCACACCGTGTGAATGAGCGGGAGGCGCTCATTATTTAAATACAAATTCAAATGAGTTTCGTGAAAAGCATATAACTTCTAAAGCAGGGTGCCGTCGGCATTAAAATGGGTACTACCTCTTTTGAGACCTTCAGTGTACACCTTCTACAGAAAAATCTGCCACCGAAGTAGCCTGCCAATTAATGATTAATCATTAATTGGTTTCGGTTTACATATTTTTGTCGCGGCTGGTCGTGGTGAAGCTTAAAAAAGTTTCGCAAGGTGATATGCATCACTATATCGCTTAAATTCATTTAAATTCACGGGTTTTCATAGAAATCACAGTCGCAAAAAAAAAAACAAAAAAAATGCAAACATATGTTACACCTGACTATAAATTGCACAGTCGCCCGCGGGAAACTGCCAACACCGAACTTGGACTAACCTAATCATACTAATCAACGTGCTGTTTCGCCGTGTCCGCCATGATAAGCCAAACTGCCGTTAAAATGGCTTCCGTTCGCTAAAACGACTTGGACAGACACCGGACACCCGTGAATTTGAGTGGAATTATGCCGTGCTTAAACACGGCACATCGTCTTACGAAGCAATCGAGCATTTTCCAATTGTGTCGAGAACGTGAATTTGGAGGCCGGGGATTTCGCAACCGGGAATATCGACGCGTATTTAGAGTATATTGTATTTAAGGCCCTGTATTTTAAATACTATTTGTGGTATCTTGGTATCTTAATACTTTTTCGGGGGAGTATTTGTACTCTATTTCAAATACATTTTGTGGTACCTTCTACTCGATACTCTAACTACTTTTTGGATTGCCTCTCAGTTTTCCATTTTCTCTCTTTTTCTTTTCATTGGCATGCTCGCTCTGCGGGAATTTCCATTCCGACCCCGTACGTTGACCTGAATGTTTTCTTTTTTTCTGGAAGATAAGAATTCGAAGAGCAAAAGGTGTTATAATGAGTGCCCTGTAGCTGCAGCAGAGTTCTGCTAAATATTCCCTCTGACTCTGCTAGCCTTCTAGGACACCCCTGCTTGACAAGCTTCTACTTTTTCAATTTGTAAGGTACATATAATGTAATGTTTGTATGTAGTATGTTGTATGTATGACAGATCGGTCAGTGACCACCGCAAGCCCTGTTGGGGCTTTTGTATTTATGGACATAAAAAAGTCATTCTGTGTTGTCAGTTCGCAGAATGAAGCCAACGAAAGAGGCGCGTTCACTCCCATAGCCAAACCTTCGGACGATTTTCGAATATGTTTCGGAAACCGATAATAATATTTCAGTCAAATGCAAGCTTTGCTTACAACAAGAACATGCTTTCGACCAGGAAGACATCAAACTCACGTGTTTCAAACTCAAACGTGTCTTATACTCACGTTCACGTACTTTTCTACGACGCCTACCGAAGTATCTAGTGTATCTTAAATACTTTCGGAAGTATTTGCTACTTTAACTTAATTACTTTCATTTCAAGTATTTATACTCTATCTTAATTAAAATTTTTCGGCAGTACTTACTATCTTGTTTAAATACTTTTTGAGGTATCTTGTACATGTCTGCCTGCCAATGACAAGTGCAAAAGTGCACGTATAAAAATAATAAGGACCTGTGGTCGTTGGCTTTGTGTGTTTTTTTTTAGTGGTAGTACATTAGTATGGTGTGACGGAAAGGTTTTTTGTACTTCATATCTCAGGGAGCGGTATGCTACTTCTGTACCGATAAGGAACACTGGAAAGTTTTGCCCTCTTATTTCTTCTCTTCCTTTTCAACGATCATTTTTTTCTAACCAAGCCGTTTACATGACTGCTAGAACGTACCATGCGAAACATTGTGTTGTTGCTAGAACAGTTCTTATGTTGTCCTGTGTCAAGTGTGTTCAATTGTGCGTGTTGTGTTTTTTATTTTTTCACTCCTGTAACGGCAGGTCACATTATCACTGAATAAATAAATAAATGAAAGGTTGTTGCTTTTTGGGCTCTCACAAATGGGGTACCTACTACAAAGACAAAACAAACAAACTTTCGCTGGTACACAGGCAAGCTTTTTATCACCAGCAGAGAGAATCTCTCTGTCCCTCCAGGCTGTTTGGTATTTACCTTGGTATTTACAGACGAGAGGAGTGGTGATCCTAGTGATACTGGGCTGCGGGTGGAAATCGCTGGCTGGAGCAACAAACAAACAAAACTTCTGCGTGACTAATACTGTCTGATCTTTGCAGTCCCTATCATGTCTCGTAAGAGCAAAATATCTCATACGTTTTAATCACTTGTTTATTTACAGCAATTTACAAATGCACCATCTCCCATCCTCCATCTGCCTTTCTTCTGAGTGGTGGTTGAGTGTAAGGGACAAATTAGAAAAGTTGGATTGTACATGGGCACAGCAGTCGTTTGAGATATTGTGGATAAAAGATTGCTGTGGCCATAGATACCCTGCTAGCAGAGTGCAAGGCGTTGGTAATGGGAAGGGCTCCAAATGATATACACAATGTGAAGAGAGTCGTTCGCTTCCGGCTGCAAAAAAAGATGGAAAAGCAGGTGGCATTCAAAAGTAATCATAAACATAAGCAGAGCTAAGCTAAGCCAAAAGCTGAAGCACTGGAGCCAAAAGAGTCCGAGACTCAAGGGGAAATGAGTGTAAGGTCTCCAAAAGATAGACAGATATTGATAGTTTATTTGTCTGCCTGTACATTATGTGTTGTTACCTATGGGACTGCTAGGACAAGCCTGTTACGCACTCCCATAGGTAACAACACATCATGTATAGGTAGACGAATATAATCTTGTGAGGCAACATTTGGCATCTTGAGTAAATTAAAAAACTCCTGGATATAAAACAAGAGAAAGATCAAGACTACTATTATCGACCGATACATGCTGTAATATTAGAAAATTTAGCTTATCTTTGGTACGCAAAACACAGTTATAGAACAACATGGGTGAAATCCAAACCAAGCAAAAAATGCAAAAAGTAATCGGTGAACTCAAAGACAAACATACAACAGGGTTGTACATGCACGCAAGGAAATACACTGTAACTTTCCTCTCGAACAGAAAATAGTTATTGATCTGGTGTATATGAAATGGCAATCTATTCCATAAGTCTGGGCCAGTGTAATACAGTGAGTGTGTTCCATATTTTGCGTGCGGTGGGGATAGACGGAAGTAGCGAAATCCCGTCGTTGCAGATATGGGAAAACAATATTAGTGACCGTTACAATATGCGGCATGTCAGCAGTGCAGATTAAACTATATGTCATTAAATTAACTTTGTATTGTGTAACTAATAGGAACGAGAAAGGAAAAATGATGGAATTAGCTGCTGGGATTCTAAGTGTTGTTCGTAGTGCTAGCTTTGGAATCAGTAACAAAGACCGTACACTTCAGCTGCACAATTAAGGTGCGAGTGAACTAAGGTGTAATAGACTTTCAACATCATTGGAACAGGAAGGAACCTGATTTTTGACAAGGCATATAATGATGCAGTCATTTTACTTTTCAAGTGCTGAACATGACTATGCCAACTGAAGCGCTCATCGAGGATCACACCCAGAAGCTTAATATCTGACGCTCTAGGAAGAATGAGCAATCAGAATGCAACGGCAAATGAATCTATCGTTAGTTTCTTCTGTGGTGGATGAAAAACAATGTACATGAGAGAACTGATGTTCTGAGGATGGAACAATGTAATTTGTCTTCGCGAAGTTTGGAACTAATGTATTAAGAGAAAGCCAAGTTTTCAAGTAAAAGATTTGCTTTTAAGAATAGGTCCTCAGGGGTTGCACCTTCCAAAAATATGTTCGTATTATTGGCATATAAAATATAATTATTAATGTAGAAATTTTGGTACATTGTTGATAAAAACAAGAAAAAGAAACCATCCTAATGCGCTTGGGGTGAGATTTAATCTGCTGTCATTAATCTGTGCGAATTGCTGTCAGTTGTTTATTTAAACGACTGCTGGTAACAGCTGGTAAGTAGCTGGAGTGGTGTGACTCTAATACCATACTTGTCTAGTTTTAGTAGAAGTAAGTCATGTCTAAGAAGATCAGATGCCTCGGTCAGATCTGCAAATATTCCCATACTTAACTACCTCGAGTCTATATTAGTTTTAATTTTTTCCACTATGTTACTAAGCACCAATTCTGGGAGTCAGTGAATAAATTGTTGATGGTTTCGATAATTTTACTCGGGGAAGTAGGAATGGCTCTGGGGCAGTAACCACCAAGAAGTTATTTATTTTGTTCTTTGTAATTTAGATTAGTGGTAATATGTTCAATTTCCTAATAATTGGTAGGGGCAAGAAAAAATGTGTTTGGCTGTGATTCTATGTCTGGGCGTATCTCAGTAGGGGTTAGGAATTCCACACTGTTCTCTATGTTTGCAAAGTAGTCATTAAATATATTACCAATTAATTTTTGTTCTTCATAATCTACTATGGATGTTGCTTGAGTAAGTTCCCTGATCCATGCCCCTGCTCATAACCTTCTGCATGTAATACTGTTCCTTGGCAGATTTCAATGAACAACATGAAGTATTTCTGTACGTTCTAGGACGGCAATGTAATTCCTTACTGTTGGCCGGTCTTTTTGCATACAAATTATTTTTGTGCTTAATAAAGACTTCAAGAGACCTGACGTTATCCACAGAACTGTGTCACCCCATTGTTATCCTCTTAGCAGCACTTGAAATTTTAGTGCTCAGTTTGGACATAAAGCACTGAACTCTCTGTTGTATATCCTTGCAGCTCGTGAACTGACATTCATGCACAGAAAAGTGTGATTCGGGAACAGTAAGGTCAACATACTCTTTGGTAGGAAATCTAGAGTTTGGTTCTACCCCAGTGTGCACCATAAAAGTCAGATAGTAATCTGTAATGTCACAAGGTATTGCACCTGAGATCATATCTTTCCTGTTTGGGTTACTAACTATGTGGTCCAAAAAAGTAACAGAACACATTTAAGCCATGGTGTGTGGGGATGTTGATCAAACCCATAGATATTGTGGGTATCGCAATAGTATGTACTACCAAGGTTGTCACTAAGTGTATTGATATTTAAATCACCTACTGTATTATATTATATGTAGTAATTGAAAGATAGTGCGGCTCCTCTAGGAAGAGCATGTGCCATTCTTTATATGTGAAAACCTCAGCCCAGCCAACAAAGTCATCTTAAGGGAGGCCGGAATATATGCAAAGCAACACAATTTTGCATTTGTATGAGTTTGCTACGCCCAATTTTTCTGAGACAGGTGCAGCAACAAGATAAGGTGCATCGTATCATGCACAGACATGACCTCTCACTGCTGTAGGTCGGCCCACACTGATGTTCTGTTCTCTATGTTTCTCTATGTTCTCTATGTGCCACACGTTTTAACATGTGGCTCCTCTAGGAAGAGGGGCCGCACCAGTGTTTACGCTACCCATTACCAGTGTTCGAAAAATTGCTAAAAGTTTGTTAAAATGTTTATTCGCACTTCGGATACTCAGAAGAATTCATGATGAGTGTGTATCACAGATCACAGAACCTATGTCATCTAAAGAAAAACTAGTCATGAAAAAAGAACAGAACATCAGAGTGGGCCGACCTACAGCAGTGAGAGGTCACGTCTGTGCATGATACGATGCACCTTATCTCGTTCACTCTGTCTCAGAAATATGGGGCGTAGCAAACTCATACAAATGCAAAATTGTGTTGCTTTGCATATATTCCGGCCTCCCTTAGGATGACTTTGTTGGCTGGGCTGAGGTTTTCACATATAAAGAATGGCACGCGCCATTATGGGCCTAGAACACTTGTAAGGTTCAGTACCTCGGTACACTGTGGTAAGCTTTTACAAAAAACACCTCTCCTTCGTAACAGGGAAGATGGACATCTGATGCTGGAAAAGGAGGAGGATGCAAAAAAGCAACAAGGGAAAGTGGTAAAAATGCTGCATGAAAAATGGAAGTCACTGAAAACGTTAGCAGGCTGTAGGGCTCGAACCCACATCTTCTGGATTGGTAATCGGTAATCCAGAAGATGTGGGTTCGAGTCCTACAGCTGGCTAACCTTTTCAGTGACTTCCATCTTTCATGGTTAATTTCTTAGGCAACTTGAGGCCTTGTATGTGATTGTCCCTTCTATGTTGTTCCAGCCTCAGAACATCAGTTCTCTCTAGTGAAGTGGTGCTTGTGTTCAGATCGCCTGGAAACACATTTACATATCAGGCTTTTGGAATTAATTATTTCTGGATACTCATATTGACCGTCTGAGGAAGCTATGCAGCAGATTGATGACAGGCTCTTGCAAAAGGGTCAAGGCAAAAGCATTATGCCTACTTGGCATGACTCCTCAGTGACGATGATCAGGCACACTTGATATACTGGTGCAGATACATCCGGTAGGTGGTCTCCTAACTGCGAACATTAGAAAAGCAAGCATGTTACCATGAATGTGAAACACAGCCATAATCCTGCTGAGTGTCCTGAGTATAGCAGTGGTCTCAAAGAACAAACAAAAGAAAGCTGGAACTTAACTGATACAGGATTGGCAATGGGAGAAATAAGGCAAGACACATATCAACATATCCTTTAGTATCAACATGTGGACTACACAACAAATCCAAAGGATATGCTATTCTACATTTTCCAAAAATGACACTAACATTTGAGTCGAAGTCCCTAAATACAGAAATTTCTGAAAAATAAAAAGGGAGAGTCCCGAAACGAATTTTGGAACTGTTTTGTAAGGTCTGGTTGTATGATACTGTGATTGAATGTTTTCAGCTTAGGCTCAGTGAAATATATGACCACGGAGCAATGAGCTACACGTGTCCTACTGTGTCACAGAGCGGATATGATGACACACCTAAATGGGTGACATATGCCAGCCTGCTAAAAAAAAAGTCTGTAGTTTTTTGTGCGACACAGTATGAATAATTCACATTAGACTCTCATGCACTCCTTGCCTGGCATGCAAATCACAGACAAGCACAGTAGATGGAGAAAAGTATACTGTGTGTGACAGTGTCAGCAGCTATGGCATAGAAAATGCGTTACTATGATCGAGGACCCTGCCTGCGGTTGTCCTCCACGGAAAACCGTAACTGTAATTTCAAAGACTGCGTAGGGCTCCATGAAAATGTTGGTGGTGCGCTACTCACATTCAGTATTCAAGGAGGCCAAATATGCAAAAACCTTCATTATATACATCTATACAATGAATGTTAGAAGGAATTTCTGAGCCTAAGAAATTTTCATTCGTTGTATGCACGATCAGTGTATGAACTTTTACCTGTTAAGTGAGAGAAAGACTTTGGTAGCAGATTGCTTCTGCAGAGGTGAAGACTTCATTAAATCAAAGATCAGCACACTTGGTCCCCATCATAGAGACCAACCACGAGGACAGTGAAGGCTTGCAGTAACAAAGAAAACAGGTTTCGATCATCGGAAGGACTGCTTTTCATAGAAGACCTGCAAGTAATAGAAATATTTTTACGTGAGTTTCACATACATAAAATGGCCATGCATGTCGGTCATTATTGGGCACATGCAGTGTTCACTGGAACCATCGTCTATTTTGCCCTTGACCTGACTACTTTTAATTAGATCAGTCTGAAATCCTTACTTGACGAAAAACAAAATGCCTTTGAACAGCGCGGCACATTATGAGCAGATTCATTTCATGTGTGATTGCATATGAAAGTAAGAAGCAAAAAAGAAAGGTTACTGTCTAGTTATTGTTAAATACCACGGACTGTGCTGTAATGTGCTGAGCAAAAGTAAGAGCAAACAATCAGAGCTTTTGTTGTCATAAATATCTCTGATGTCAAGCGTCCCCAGTATTCTTGATGAAGGTAGACTTTTCCTCATCTTGTACATGAGCAACAGGTACAGTTGATCTGTTCAGTTGTAACTAGCAATCATCCTTTGAACTGTTCTCTGCTTCAGCAATGCCAGCAGAACAACGGAAGTGTTACCTGCGATGACTTTATGCTGCATCACCTGAACAGTGTGTATGGTACGTGTTTACCTGCTGTCTGTGTCTCAAAATTTGGAATATATTGCTCACAGAAATAAGAGGTGCCAATTGTCTGTGTAAGAAGTTACGTGAATATAAATAATTAGAACTTCTACATATTTGTATATATTTGGGCCCTTGTGTAGCTCTGTTTGTACCCTAATAATTCGATGTTCTATTATCATTTCTGTTTCTTTTTCCCTTGCCGCAAGTGTCTCCACTAGCATTTGCTATTGACCCCTCGGCACAGGTACGTATATATGTTAAATAAATAAATAAGTAAAAATGAATGGAGAGTACCCTGGCAAAAGGATCAAATAGTTACACATGTGTGGTGAGTGATCGCTTTAAGTTAAACTTCTCGGCAAGTATTGCAAGCAGCAATAAGTGTTCTTTTCTGTCTTTTCGTCAGAAAAAAAGAGGCTAGAAGCATTCGAGGAAGAGGATATTATTAATGGAGAAAAAATAGATTGGAGGCTGTTTCAAGCACCACTCAGAACATGGTCTGAATCACTTATCAATTTTTCTCTGGACAGCGTGCAGAGAGAGAGAAAAAGAGGGACTCCATATACAAAACACTTTAAGCACTGCACATGGGTATCCGCTCCATGTCAGTTCACTTTACGAGACACAAAAAACCAAAATTGCCAAAAATGTACTTTACCTGACTCTCAGTTTTTCTGAAACGTTAGTGTAGAAAACTTCGAGAGGATCAATTAATGGCTAAGATATGATGCACACGTACAGGGTGGATCAGGGGGGCAACATCCATTAATTGGGTGGATTGTACCTTGGTAAGAGTGCAATGCTGTGCGTACTGGGGTAGCGTACATATGGTGAATGAAAGATTTGTACATGGGCTCTGATTTTTCCATAATGCCCTTGTAATTAGTAACTACGATCAAGTATATCATGTACAGAATTGTTTGGAATCATCAAAGTCTTAGTCAAAGCAATTATGCAAGTTTTCAGGAACCATGTTATTTAAGATAAAAAAATTTGGCGAAGGGGACAGAACAGGCCTCCGAAACGGGTATAGGTGAGCAAGCCTTGTGTTGTCAGATGGGTAAATATGAGTGACTGAAGCCAAATTTCGATCAGCATATATAATAATAATAATTTATTTCACCAATGACACTTGGTGAGGGGATACAGACAAAAAGCTGCAAGAACTGCAGCCTGACGATGTCTGAGCCCCCTTTAATATCAGGCGACAAAAGGCAAATAAGATGCCACATGTAATTTGGCTCTAAAGCAAGTCAAGGAAGAGAAAAGATTTGGAAAGGAGGACGGAACTGGTCTCAGAGACAAGTAGAAGGCTCGCCTTATCTTGACAGAGGAGTAAGTATTAGCACCATTGGTGCCAAATTTGTGCTAAGCATATCAGGAGGCAAAGGGAAATCAGATGCCGTAACTTATGTTGCTCAAAAAGGAGGTTATTGGGGAAAAAAGGTCTCAGAGAGGAATAAGGGCTTGCCTAATGTTGCGATTTCACCTGTGGATGATGAAGTTGAAATAACAAGACGGGATATTTTAGCAAATGTCAGTGTGGTGACAACTATAAGGATACCTTGAAAGATGTATGGCGTGAAATGCACATAGAAAGAGGAAGCCAAATTACGCGGCCTTCGCTTTTAAGCTCTGCGATATCAACCAGAAGAAAACACAGCAGGTGTAGCTTAGTTTTTCCATGCTCACATTGAGTGAAGAAAGCATTTCGTCTGAATGTAAGATGTGTCTTGAGTATGCTTGGAACACAGGCAGGGAGCCACTGCAAATAAATCGCTTGTAAAATGAAGCATACTTGTTTTTAGTGTTGAAAAAGCCATTCTTACACAGAGTACATGTGTTCATGCACATGCATTTATTCTGGGAAAATCTTAAGTAATGCCAAAGGATATAAGATGTGCACCTGTTAAAAAGCTCAATGAGGGTTCCTGACTCCATCCAGATGACAGTTGTGTTTACAATATGGGATGCCATGAAAGGTCAGTTGTAAGTCCCGCAAAAGAACATAAGATAAATACCTAACATAAATATATAGTGTGAGCCCCCCGACGAAGTAAGTAGTGCTCGGAATGGTGCGAGTTTCTCCCGAGATGTTCATCTGGGCCCGATGAACAGAATAAATGCAGTTAATCAACCTTATTCGAGAAATAAATATGCATTTAGTATAAATGTAAGGTGTGTCATGCATATGTTTAGAATACAAGCAATGAGCGATCCCAAATAAATCGCTTTTTAAATATAGCAGTTTTGTTTTGGGGTTGTTGTAAAAGAAGTACATGTTCTTATAATTGCTTTTATTCGGAGTAAAAGTTTAAGTCGGCCAAAGCCCAGTAAACCAGAAATATCCTAGGTACGTCCCACAAAGGTCGCACACGTCGCACATATCCACCACGTCTATGCGACGTTACCTGTACGTCCACAATGTGACTTCGAAAAGTGTCTTACTTTGTATATCCCTGGGACATCTGGTAGATGTAAAAAGAAGGGAGCAATCACGCGTTATTCTTCGGAGTGATCTACGACACGTGACCGTTAGTGGCATGACGTAAGCAAACAGGGAAAATTTTGGGGTTTACTACGTTATTTACCAAGTAATTACACTATAGGCGGTAGCTTGAGTTAAAAACACGATAGCTGCTAGGATGGGGTGTCAGGAACGTTCGCAGGTATAAGCTGACGTGGTTTGCAGACTCACAAATTAACTGTAAAGACGTTGTCACCGTTGCAAATGTGATACGCCACGCTTCACTTGATGAACGTACTCCAACAATTTGTATTGTTCAGTATATGCTCGCTCTGGTATCTCTTGAAATCCGCGTACGCGGGGGAGTGGCCAAAAAGGGAGCCTGCGTCTGATATGGTGAAAGGCGGGAGCACATTTATTAACGTGTGGTCTGCATTGGTCTTGGATTAGGGCCGAAAGGTCGCTGTGCACCCCTCCACAAGCGGGGCGTGCTGCCAAAAGTAGATGCCTTTTTGTTTAATTACTGTGTGCAGCATTTATTTGTTACAGCAATCAACAACTATCAATTTCAAATTGATTCAACGCAAAAATAGCATAAATTTTAAAATAGCCCCGGGACATCCAAATATCCAAAATAGATGTCTATGCGACGGTTCTGGGATGTGAAAACAGTAGGAATCTGGCAGTCGCATGGATGTACTTTCTACGTAAACGGGCTCTCTGTGAAGCACCCATGGATATCCTAACATCCAATTTGCGATATCGCCAGGATGTACCTGGGATATATATGGTTTACTGGGAGAATGGAACATGCGCACCGGCTAAAAAGCAGGGAGTGTTCCTGAAACTATGTAAATGATAGTTGTGTTTACGCTATGGGATGCCATGAAAGGACACCCACACGCATGACTTGTAGGTGCAAAGAACATAAGATAAATACCACACATAAATACGGTGAACCCCCCGACAAAATAACTATACTGCTCGGAATGGTACGAATCCCTCCCCGGAAGTTCATCTGGGCACGATGAACAGAATAAATGCAATTGATTGACCTTATTCGAGAAATAAATATGTGAAAGATTGGAGCACAGACGAGCAGACTGGTCGACGAGCCACGGCTACTTCGATCGATCACTGTGAAATAACTACTGCTCGGAATGGTACCAATCCCTCCCCAGATCTTCATTTGGACCCGATGAACAGAAGAAATGCAATTAATCGACCTTATTCGAGAAATAAATATGTGAAAGATTGGAGCACAGACGAGCAGACTGGTCGACGAGCCACGGCTACTTCGATCGATCACTGTGAAATAACTACTGCTCGGAATGGTACCAATCCCTCCCCAGATCTTCATTTGGACCCGATGAACAGAATAAATGCAATTGATCGACCTTATTCGAGAAATAAATATGTGAAAGATTGGAGCACAGACGAGCAGACTGGTCGACGAGCCACGGCTACTTCGATCGATCACTGTGAAATAACTACTGCTCGGAATGGTACCAATCCCTCCCCAGATGTTCATTTGGACCCGATGAACAGAATAAATGCAATTGATCGACCTTATTCGAGAAATAAATATGTGAAAGATTGGAGCACAGACGAGCAGACTGGTCGACGAGCCACGGCTACTTCGATCGATCACTGTGAAATAACTACTGCTCGGAATGGTACCAATCCCTCCCCAGATCTTCATTTGGACCCGATGAACAGAAGAAATGCAATTAATCGACCTTATTCGAGAAATAAATATGTGAAAGATTGGAGCACAGACGAGCAGACTGGTCGACGAGCCACGGCTACTTCGATCGATCACTGTGAAATAACTACTGCTCGGAATGGTACCAATCCCTCCCCAGATGTTCATTTGGACCCGATGAACAGAATAAATGCAATTGATCGACCTTATTCGAGAAATAAATATGTGAAAGATTGGAGCACAGACGAGCAGACTGGTCGACGAGCCACGGCTACTTCGATCGATCACTGTGAAATAACTACTGCTCGGAATGGTACCAATCCCTCCCCAGATCTTCATTTGGACCCGATGAACAGAAGAAATGCAATTAATCGACCTTATTCGAGAAATAAATATGTGAAAGATTGGAGCACAGACGAGCAGACTGGTCGACGAGCCACGGCTACTTCGATCGATCACTGTGAAATAACTACTGCTCGGAATGGTACCAATCCCTCCCCAGATCTTCATTTGGACCCGATGAACAGAAGAAATGAAATTAATCGACCTTATTCGAGAAATAAATATGTGAAAGATTGGAGCACAGACGAGCAGACTGGTCGACGAGCCACGGCTACTTCGATCGATCACTGTGAAATAACTACTGCTCGGAATGGTACCAATCCCTCCCCAGATCTTCATTTGGACCCGATGAACAGAATAAATGCAATTAATCGACCTTATTCGAGAAATAAATATGTGAAAGATTGGAGCACAGACGAGCAGACTGGTCGACGAGCCACGGCTACTTCGATCGATCACTGTGAAATAACTACTGCTCGGAATGGTTCCAATCCCTCCCCAGATCTTCATTTGGACCCGATGAACAGAAGAAATGAAATTAATCGACCTTATTCGAGAAATAAATATGTGAAAGATTGGAGCACAGACGAGCAGACTGGTCGACGAGCCACGGCTACTTCGATCGATCACTGTGAAATAACTACTGCTCGGAATGGTACCAATCCCTCCCCAGATGTTCATTTGGACCCGATGAACAGAATAAATGCAATTAATCGACCTTATTCGAGAAATAAATATGTGAAAGATTGGAGCACAGACGAGCAGACTGGTCGACGAGCCACGGCTACTTCGATCGATCACTGTGGTGGTGGTGGTGGTGGTGGTGATAGGGCTTGCCGTTGTCGGCCTCACGTATGTGGGCAACGTCACGACTCACGCCCTGGGGGAATGTGCGTCCTGGGCCGGATCGATCACTGTGAAATAACTACTGCTCGGAATGGTACCAATCCCTCTCCAGATGTTCATTTGGACCCGATGAACAGAATAAATGCAATTAATCGACCTTATTCGAGAAATAAATATGTGAAAGATTGGAGCACAGACGAGCAGACTGGTCTACGACCCACGGCTACTTCGATCGGTCACTGCGAAATAACTACTGCTCTGAATAGGCAGAAATCCTGCCCCAGAAGCCTAGGAAGCTTACTTGACGAGATGAAGAGGTAAGAACAAGTGACACACTTACCCTGTTTAATATTAAAACTGGGCTCACTTGACTAAACAACAAGCGAGGCTTCTCGAACGGCATGGGGACAAAATAGCCAGTGATCCACTATATGCCAACGCAGTCGGCACATAGTCTCGTTCCCAGGGTCGAACTAGAGCTTCTCCTATCTTGAATATGTGACTCACTCGGAATGTTGGGTTGCCGAATTCTAGCGAACGTTACATTGGGATTGCCACGTACGTTGACTGTTTCGAACAATGTGTATCATCTGCGGGAAGTTGTTGAATGTAACGATATAGTGAATTGGGGATTTCACAGGCTTCGACGTTCAATCTTGCCGTGCTGCTTGGGCATTTGTGCAACACGGGTACGTACCATTTTCTGTTCAGTCAATATGGGGTGTACGCGGGCAATATGGGGCCCATATTGCCAAGATTTTCCGAATATTGGCTCACAGTGGGCAACATGGGGCTCATATTGCCAGGATATTCCCCATATTGGCGAAACGGGTCCCATATTGGACGGGTCTGGATTGGCTGGGTCCCAAACGGGTCCCAGCCAATATGGGCCCAATATTGTGTGCTGCTTGGGAATGAACCGCAGCTATTGTGAGACTCCCATTGGCAACCAGCAAACAGACTTACCCGTACCGGACAGACTCTGTGAGGGTCTGTGAATTCTGTGCCTTTTAACTACTGCAGAGTTAACGTGTGTGAATGCTGTGGCTAACAAAACAGGTATCAAGAAGAACTGTTACTTTGTCATTGCCATGTCACTTTCGATAATCAAATTTGGCATTTCGTAGTGGCAGAAATTGTTGGTAGCCCTGTAGGTCGTATAGCCTCACTCTTATTTTAGTAACTTTTTCTCAGGAAAATGACGGAAGGGAGTGTAAATTTCTCATTGTATTTTTCCTTACAAGCTGTTTTCTTTTTGTTGGGAGGGGGGGGGATTGGGTGCAGCCACACTTGTACATGTTTCCGAAAAAAAAAACGAACTACATAGCATTACACGTTACCACGAAAAAAAGGAACTAAATACGTTACCCGTTACCAAAGTAACAAAAGGAACGCGTTCCCGTTACTCGATACTAACGAGTTACTCTTACGTTACCACGCTATTACAGAGCCACAACCATGTCAAAATTGACACGTGCTTCGTTTGGTCTGACAATTTCCATGGAATTCGCTTTGAAGAATAGCTGGTACTCGAAAAGGCCATCGGTTATTTTTGGTGCGTTTGCTCGAAACAGCCTCCGTGACAAGAGTGAAAAATTGCTGTGGACAGCCATGGTTGTGTGGGGACCAACGACGACGACTACCGCAACGGAGGGCACGCGCTACGTGCCGCAGAATAAACAGTTGATCTCTGGGCTTCCTACTGTGTGGTTGACTGCTAGTTAGCTCCCATCGTTGGTGACCCGAACATTCGAACACCTCGGACTATTCGGCCTTCTTACCACCCTGAATTCTCCATCTTCTGCACCGCGCTTCCCAGGCTCACTTAACGTCATTCCCAGGAGGAAGCTGCCTTTGTTCACCCGGCAACAGAGGCCACTCACCGCACGGCACACCAACACCATGCGCAAGTTCCACCTTCGGCAGTCATCGTCGTCAGACCCATGTCATCGGGCAAGACACGCATGCAAGACACCCAGCATTACCATCACCTGCCGGCCGTGACACCAGAGCTCGCCTCGTGCTCGCCGAGCGGTCGCGCTCGTCACGGCAGCCGCCGTCGCCCTGCCTGCAGCTGACGTCTCGGCAGCTCACCAGCGCGGCGAACAACGCCACCCACGCGCAGCAAACACGGCTTCCCTCCTCACTTCACAGCCCCGCATACCTTCTGGCGCACATCGCCAAGGGCCTTTCATGCCACTCATCGAGCCAGCACGCATTCATTTTCACGAGTCCTTGAGCCCCGCACTTGCCTTCCTGGACCACATCATGCTTAGTCCTCTTGGCCATACTCCCCTATATACACCAATTGCTCATAGCCTCTGCTGGCATTACCACAGCTGCCGCTGTGTCTGGGAAGGGGAGTGCCGTGGGGACCAACGACGACGACTACCGCAACGGAGGGCACGCGCTACGTGCCTCAGAATAAACAGTTGAACACTGGACTTCCTCGTGTGTGGTTGACTGCAAGTTAGCTCCCACAGTTGCATCAAATACAGCCACCTTTGTTTGATTCATGTGGTGCATGCCTCTGATTAGTAGCGAGGCTGACTCTCCTTTTTTTGTTCTGTAAATTCAAGGTCAACAGCTGCTTTTATCCCCTTATTTTGGCACCACTGTTAGGAGGCTGCACGACGTCAGCGCGATATTGTGCGTTGATGTTCTGATAAATGTGTGATATATCTGATATGTTCTGATAATACTAATAAATGCTACAAGAATGTCTACAAGCCGTTGTATAAGCTAGCTCTTTGCATGGGTAACCTTTCCTTTCTTTTAGTAAACATAACCGCCCCCCCCCCTCGTTGTAAGCCATGAAATCAGCCAAGGTTATCGGTCCTACTCACAGCACGGCATTGGCTCCACGAGGTATGCGATTGATTCGTGGAAAGCAGTGCCTTTAACATGTAATCCTCGATACGGTAACTGCTACAGCTAACTAAAATGTTGTGGACGCTTACCTTAGCGCGCTTCTTCAAATTCGAATGCGACGAGTGGGATAAACACGGTCATTTTCATTTGGGAAGGCAGAGAAGACACTAAAATACTACATTCCCGTCACCTTCTGTCGCCTTCACCCTGACGGTCTCGTCCAACCCAGGCCACACTCACGTGATTATCATCTGTGACATCTTATAATCCAACGAATGATCCTCACTGGAGCCCACAAGTGTGGACGTGGGAGCGAAAATACAGGGACTACTGGATACGCTGCTAGGCCAATGACACGCGCGAGCTGCATATAATATACCCGGGATTTTGTGGTCCATGTCGGGTGGACCCAATTTACCACAACACGGTGAATCAGCAGAGAATGGCAATGCCATCTCAGGATCCGAGATTCGGCGAGCTTAGTTACTCTAGTATATCCATTGGCAGCTGCTGGGAGATAACACCCACACCCACAAACAAATCCAGGGTATTTTTCCAAGAATGCTTTCATGGTCAATGACATGACCGGGAAGTGTTGCGACATTTGTCATGCCAGTAACCTTAGGACCCAACAAAAGAATGAGTGTCAACCAGAGGCTCCCAGGAGCTAAATATCCAGGTCAGGTCACCTCGTTTTAAAAGCGTACGAGATCACGGGAATTTCCACACACTAACCGACCATGTCGTCCATGTTGAAGCCGACCGTAAACGAAGGAAAGGAACGAGTAACGTGAGTAACGAGTTATTGATTTTTGTAACTGAATACGTTATTGGTTAGACAATACCTTATTGGTTTAGAAAAGTAACTAGGTCGTTATTCGTTACCGAAAAAGTAACTGGTTACTGGGTAACGAGTGACTTGTAACGAGTTACGTACAACTCTGGGTGCAGCATGCAAAAGGGGAGCGTCCGAGATGCCATAGCACCCGTGGCCGACCAAGAAGTCATATGTTTTTCTCCAAAATTTGTGGAGATTGATATTTGTCTTATCCGTTCTGCCAGACGTCTATCTTTTTGCTATAAGCAAGGATCTTAGCCGTGGTTGTTACAGGAGGCGGTGGTGTTTGTAACACAGCTGTCATAGAAATAGCGTAATTTTTTCCTTTTTTCACCCTCTTTGTAAAGTGGTGTGTTCCCCTACTTAGGCCCCTTTCTTGTGTTTAGTTCTTCAATGAACTTGCGAGGCTTTGTGGCCACAAACCGCAACAAGGGATGGAAAACACCCTGGAGTGCGTCCGAAAGGTTGCTCTAAAAGGCATAATCAAATGCAAGAACGAGCGTTGGGAGCTGCTGCTTATGGATGAAGGACGGGAAGACATAGGACACACGCGTCGGAAACGTAAGTACTTTTGCTGGGTTGAAGAATGACATAAACACAGTTCAGCAACTTACTGCTCAAACAGAATGATCAAGGTAGTGCTATACAGTGCTGGGGCTAAAGTACCAAGTCTTGTTAGCTAGTTATGGGTACCACCTCATCTTGTGCAATGCTTGGACTTTTTCAGATCTGCTGGAAAGTGAAAAGCAATCACCAACTAAGGATGCAGAGATTTGGACGAGCTGATACGTGCTCAATCGATACAGCACAACGATGAGGGCAAGAAGGGTCAGACAAGCACAGGCACTGACTACCAACTAAAGGTTAATCTGCAACCGCAGGAAAATGAAAGGGAGAAAGTAGAAGGGAGAAGGGAAGCGAGGCTACACAGGTCACACGTTTTACCGTTGTGACGTGTGACCTGTGTAGCCTCGTTTCTGTAATGTTTTTTTTTTTTCAGTGCTTTTCTTGTCGTTTGTATGTATTCTCGTCTTGTTCGTATTCTCGGGTCCTATGTGCGCGTTCTTCATTTTGTTTTTTAAGTGGCGATGTTCAGGGACGATCTTACCACGAAAATGTCTGCTTAGCTCCATGGTCCGTTCTGTAACTGAATAAAAACATTTGAGCACCTGTGACTAGAAACATTTTGTGCAGATTGAATAAAATATAATATTTATTTTCAAGTATACTCGCACATGTAGTTGTTTGGTACCAGGCACTCAACAAAATTTAAACGGAGATATGCTCTTTGGAATGGAAGTCAAGTAGGGTAGGGTGACTATCCACACAATGTAAGAGGAAGGGCCACCTTCTCGGAAATGGATCAAACCAGACCTTTTATGATGTGACTGCTTCCTCCCGTTTTGTGTAGTTTCTTTCTTTCTTTTTCCTTTTTTTAGATGATGCAAAGGCGACAGCACACCAAAGGGTGCACTTTGTTTTTGCTCGGAAATTTGATTGTTGTAATTGTTTACATGCATGGTACACAGCTACTTTAACCATGATCCAGAGCAGACATGCACCAGTATACAACACCATTTGCTTATATCCAGCGAGTATATACAGCTTGTTTGTACCTATACCTAAATGTGTCACAAAAATAAATTGAAAATCTACTCTCCTGAAAATTGTGAGGTCAATGGCTTTGACCTACCGAGAACTTCTGCCGTAACATGGGATCACACGCGAGAAATTGGAACTTCTCAATGTATAACTTTCTCTCTATAAGAACGTAGACAGGTAGAAATCTAGCGAACTACTAGGGAAGTAGGACATGCTAACCTGGTGACGAAAACTGGTGATGGCGAAAAAAGAAAGTGGAAACGACAATGATCTAAAAAAAAACCTCTAAATCTGTCTTTCCTTCACCCTCTATTGCTGTTGGGAAAACATGCACATCCCGATCCTTGTGTGCTGGTCCTGCTGAAAACAGTTGCAATATTCGTGAAAAAAAGAAAAGGCGGAGAATGTCTAAATTCCAACTTATTGCGCTTGGACACATGGCCGTACCAAGAGGGGGGAAAGGGGAACTGTGCCCCACTCTTGTATCCACAAGGTGACTTGTAAAAGTTGTTCAATCTTCACAATAGCTCATATGACTTTTCTCAGGTGGCATAGTAATACCTACATCTGGAAACCCGGACAGCCCGCAGCGTCCGTCTCAGGGAAAGATGTGAGCGGGTTAATCTGTAGTTCATTCGTAATTACTTAATTTGTAGTTCTGAGAAGTATGATACCAAAAGGTACGTATTCTGCAATGTGCCTGGCAACATTGCAGCCCGAACGTCGATTTTCCTCCGCTCGACACAGCTGCAAAACTTCAAATGCGAGTCAAAGCGAGCATCATGATACTTTCCTAAATCGGTATCGGAAACTTATTTCCGTTAAAAAAAATATGGTAAGGCCGTCTCCGTATCGTTACCGACAACGTTGTATGCTTTACCGTTAGTGCCCCAGCTTTTCGTGGCCAACGATATCTTTTGCTCTTATTAACTTGTCACTGCTCCGCCTAGCGCTCGACAAGAAGCATGTGGACACGCCTGTGTAACGGGAAATATACCAATCACACGTTCGGTAGAAGAAGCAAAAAAAAAGAAAAGAAAACGAACAAAGAGCAGGAAAGTAAGACAGTTAAGAAAAATAAACGAACAATTCCTTTTTGTTTTCTTTGAATCTGGAGGAAATAACCACGGTGGGCTAAATACAACAGTTGAAGCCAACGAACACATGTCAGGTGCTTCACAGTGCGCTATGGGTTCCAATGCAAAACTGGAGTGCGGCACTGAGTCACGCTCACATATGCTGTGGTATTGTCAACATGGGACAGGTTTCCTTGCTAAATGTACTCCACGGTACATATATGAACCTACAACTAACGTAATACCTATCGAACTCTGTCCGCTGCCGGAGAAACCACGGTCTGACGTGATGACAGAATAAAACTTTCAGAACTCGCTATTGATAAATGCCAAGCAAAGTGTCGGAGCTACATGACAACCGCACTGTCCACTTTGTGCGAAAGTGTCTTCTCCCAATCTGCTATTAAGCAAATGGGCTATTCACGTAATTTCGCTGTTGCATCTCCTTCGCATTTCCAACAGAGGTATCGGGCAAAGTATTACGTTACTTTTTTGTTAACGATGTCCGCACTAATAAAGAAAGAAAATAAATAACGCTATCCGCATTTTGACACTTTCTAATCAAGTAACGGGCATCGGTATCGCAATGCGATATTTTGGTAACTGAAGCAACATTGGCATTGTCAGCTTCTTCAGAAAATTCTTGAAGGCACATCGTCTTCACCGACGGCAGTACAGTAGGTGTCTGGGTGAGGTCGATTTATAACACAAAACAGTACCATTATCACTTTTTCTTAGTTCGTCGTCACCCTTTCGGTGATGTTTCATCTGGCCCAAAAAGCAAACATTGACGCAGATCAGGACGAAGTCGGCCCAAGACACACAATTCGTCTTGTCCGCGAACAGCGCCCCGCCGAATAGTCCGGCAACATGGTAACTCTTCCGTTCTATGTTAGCCACAAGTGGGAAGTGCACTTGTTCACAGGCACAATCACCTTTTTGGGGGAAGAATTTCAACGAGCGTCTAGCCCAGAAGGTTTAACAGTTTCGCGAGGTTACACGTCCGAAGTTCGCTTGCTTTGCATATATTGTTTCGCAATAAACGAACGAAGGCGGGATGACTCGTTTTTCTAGATATTTTTTATTGCTTGACTTCCTCGCGAAAGCAGCATCCCCCACATTTAATTCTGGCACGTTGACAAGTCACCGAGGGCACAGAGACCTTGAAAAACGAGGGGAGGGAGTCGAGTTTCTGTTCCGCTGTGGTAGTTCCATTACATGCGACGTTGGAAAGCAGTTGCAACCGGGGCATGCAATCTTAGGGCGTGCAACAGTATGAGTATGATGTAACGAATAATTACTCTGCAGTCTGTTTTTACGCAATGATCAAGGTATATCCAAAAACATCCGAGCGCCCGATTTTATGCCACATTAAACCTATTCGGTGCTTTAAAAACCCCGCACTAACATCATAATAACATTGTCTTCCCCAACAGAGTTCACCTGACGTTTCTGAAAGCGAATTGTGCGTAAAACGTCCTCAGGTCAACAATCACTGAAGAAGTGAGCGATTCCTTCTTGGTTTGGAACGGGCTTGGAACTCTTGGTTCTTCAACTGACATGATCCGAGGAACCCGGTCACTGATCCCAGCACAAAAGTTGACACACGCGTCCACATCAGTTTAGGTGAAGATAACAGTTGCTCGTCAAATACAGGCATCAATCGGTTTGTGTGGAAAAGAACATCGCGTGTTAAGAAGCCTCAATCATCAGGCTTTCCCGGAGAGCGCAGAATTGAAAACAGAAGGCACCGCATAGCATTCATAATTTCTTCTCACGGGCCTTCCGCCACGTGCACTTTTTGAGCCGCTTCACAAGTGCGACAGGGTGAACATCAGGGGTGGGCCGTAATGGTGATATCCCTCTAATAACGCTATTTCTGTAATATCTCGTGCAGAGGCGGAGAGTTTTCATTTTCCCAGGGGGGGCAAGGGCGCACCGCGAAGTAAGTACTCTGGCGGAGGGGGGGGGGGATATGTTTATTAAGAAAAAAAAAGAAAGGAAAGCCAGATGGATGTCGGCTTGTTATTCCAACAAAAAAGTGAAAGGGGGAAGAAAAAGGCAAAGAAAAGAAGAAAGCAAAAGAAAACAAAAAGAAGGAAAGAAAAGGAAAAGAAAAATGATGAACACAAAACTAAAGTTGAAGAATCACACACTCCGGCGGATCCTATGATGTATGCAGAACTGGTATAGCAGTAAAAGGAAGGAGGAACAGAGAAAAAAAAGAAGAAGAGAAAACAGAGATAACGTAAACAGTGAACATGTGCACAACTGAAGGCATTACGCCTTTGAAAACTGAGTGCAAAAGGAACAAAATGCATTGAATCCTCGGTGTTTGACCCGAAATGCGCGCAGTATAATGAACATGGTCAACGAAATGGAGCAGCGGGAGTTGAACCCGCTCCCTAAGGATATGCGTTCCGAAGATCCTACCGTTACACCTCGCAGCTGCTGGTACCTTTTCGACTGCTTCGTTTCATTGACCTGATTGCTTTGGGCGAAATTCAGTCTATGTGTTGTGCCATCCTCTGTGTTTCTTCGCCTCACCTTCTACTGTGATAATGAGTATGGTGGGCGGATACATATTTTACAAATTGCAAGATGCATTTTTGGGGTTGGTGCCTCTTCGCTCTTTTGACCCTGGCGCGCCGAGCCCCAAAGGTTGGTGTCAGTCTCTTAGCGGGACTTCCCGGGGGAGGCGGCGCCCCCCCTAGTTCATGTTCCAGGGGGGCAAGGGCCCCCGCGCCCCCCCCCCCCGCAGTCGGCGCCTATGATCTCGTGTATTTATATGATGTATCGTATTGTTGGTTGCGTGGATGTATTTGTATAGCTAATGTAATGATCAGATTGGCAGTATTTCATGTATTATAACACCGTACGTGATGTAATGCTTATTAAGGCACATCGTGAATTGGTCGAACTCTGCCCACCCGATCCACATTCTTCGTGTTTGTTGCTCTCCACGGGTCGAATATCTGATGGTGCTTCCCCCGACATCACTCCCTCATCCGTTCGTTCCAAATGTGCGCACTGTGACCCACAAGGGCGGCCCACCTCATCATCATCAGGTCTCTCACAGGGCAACCTGTTGTAGTGCGAGTTCTCCTTTTTTTGCGAGTTAATTTAGACAAGAGTTAGGACGGGCACTTGTTCGGCTGGCCATGACGGCTCGGGGATTCCACAATTTACTGCCTCCAGATGTTTTGTAAGACGCGTTGGAGGGACAGTCCGAGTAAAGAAACCGGACACTTCGACGCAACTATGTGTATCTACTCCGGGTTGTTCTCGACCCCCTGCGGCGAGGCCAGACATGGCATTGTTGGGTCGGTCGCACCGGTTACGGTAACCCGATGCCACATGTTTTTCGTCCAGAATCTTTTGGACCCAGATTCTGGGAATTGTCTCCAGACTCTGTCTTTTGGAAAGTGAAAAATACATTATCGTTTTTTATGTTAAGTGGCCAGTCGTGTTGGATGGCAGGGGCGTGGTGACCCTTTTTCCCGCCCAAGAAAAGAGGGATACCCCGTGAAATAAGTTTTGGAAGCCCCGTTTAACGAGGTTATATAAGGAGATAGTTGGAAGAAATTGGGGGAGTCCGGTAGTCGATTTGGGAAGGCGAAGAAAGACAACGCGAACGGGGTAGCAGCGGTTTTCCCGCCGGGGAAGTTTGGGAAGAGAGGCGGCGACACTAGTTTCTGTTTCAAGTAACGGTGTCGATGATCGGTTTGTAGTATCGAATGCAGGTTGCTGCATAGAAAGTGGTTGATTGATGTGAAGTGTGCAAGAGTTGTGTGCCACGGTGTGACGTCGAGGGAAACGCAGAAGACACGCTGCCGCCACAAGAACACCTCTCAGGCTCTTCGAAGTTTCTTCGGACTTCTCCACCCCTATACAGCTAAGTGATTGCGATGAGACTGGCGTAGTGCAATTTTGTCGAGTATTCTGAGTAGTGGTTTTGATTGTGATATTAAGAAGCAGAGATACATTGTGTGCATTTTGGTGGCCCCCTGGGTGACGAGTGTGATTTCAAGTTCATTAAGTGGAGAGGGTCGTTAGGCAGGGTTGTAGGATCGCAGAGGTGGAATGATTTAGCGTGCTTTTGCGCCAAAAACCTCCAATTATCATCATCATCATCATCATCATTTAGCGTGCACTATATCTTCATTATTCTATTTGTCGTTCAGTAAAAGTGCAAGTTTCACTGTTTATTGAAAATGAGTCTGGGCTCATTCATTACCGCACTGGCCACAGTCCCTCCACTCGCCGGGTCCGAATCTGTACATTGATCACGGCTGTAGGTTCCCTCCTCTCATTCCGACACGAACTCGTGACCACGACCTACTTAATAACAGAGCGACCAGGCCACTTTCCCAAATCCCTATGGGGCGGCTGTCCGCTGAGCCTCCTCGCCCTTTCCTCCTCTCACCGGTGAAACGTCCGCTTGGCGCGCTGCCCACATTCCCTAAAACAGCGGGACGCCGTATTGGGACATGTGACGACAGGGTGTTCGTATTGACTCGTGTATATATCTTTTCGACGTGTATATTGGTTTGTAATGTACAATATCGACTGCTGTACTCGTTTTGTCGGGGCATACTTCACAGGGGTACTGTTTATTTCGTTTTCTCGTGCTATGGTATGGTATGGCACAAGCATATGCAGTGCGTGACACCAGCGCGTGACACCAGCGCATCTCGTATTGGTACACAGCACAAGGTACTTGATTTGATACCACGCCGTCCTTGCAAAACAAGTTCCCCCATGGCCCATACCTGGTCGAGCCTGGGAGGTACGCGAGTTCGAGTCCCAGAGCCGGCTGTGCTATCTGAATTTTTTCCTGGGTTTTCGTCAGACGCTTTCAGACACATGCATGTCGGCACAGTTCCCTTAGAAGTTGGTCCTTTCCCCCCTATCACCTCCACCCCTATACAGGTATCGCTGTAAAGACCCAATCAGTTCATTGGCGATCCAGCACCGGAACCAATCATGCTCTGTCACGTGGAAGTGCGCGCATGGACTGAAACCGGGACGCAACCGAAGACCGCTTGGAACCCAAATTTCTTCCAGATCCATATCTGCAATTCACCATTCGCAATTAACTGGAACCGTATCCTGAACAGAATCATGTGATTTCAGTTACCGGATCGCAAGAATCTGTTCAAGCGTGAACGCGATCAACTTTGGATGCGATATTTATATTGCTTTACAACTCTGATTAGTGTTGTTGAACGTGCTTCTGTTGAACTAGATCTCTTCGTCATATAATGGCTACACTTCTCCTCAAAGTAAAGGGGAAACAGTTGAAAACGTTTTCGCTAATATATAGTTGCAGTGCAGTCCTGCTAATCGGGGAGGGGGCTTGTTTATATATATAAAAAGGCAAGGTTAGCCATGCAAAGAGGCGGTTAAGCTTCTCGAATAAAATTTCCTGCGACTTATCTGTTCATTTTTACCCGTGTGCACTTGTAGCTCATTTTGCGACATCCACGCGGCCTGCGGATACATCCTAGAGAAAACCGAAAAAGTACCGGTTCAACTGTTTGGTTACCGGTAACCGCAAGCATTAAAACGGCGAACCACGTAACTGTCACCGAAACCGCTTTCAGAGTTCTGACACTGAACCGTAACCGAACTGATATTCACTTCAGTTTCAGTCCTTGAGTGATGGACTAAGGTCCGGTTTCACCAACACCAATTAACATTTGAACCGAGACAGGAAGTATCGTCACTGAAATATTCATTAGATCACGCAACCCTGGACCATAGGCTAACAGCAGTTCCTGCTGCTCTTCCTGTGGCGATACGCTTCTATAAGCCGTTATTTAAATTTAAAATGAATTTAAAGTTGATGCCATCACTGTACAAGTGGGTCTGATTCGTCGTCTCCAAAGTGAATTGTTGTTGCAAATCTTTTCTACTCGCTCAAAACGAAAAGGAAATAATGTTAACAATATTAAGAGGTAGCATAAAAGTCATATCAGTTGGACTGTAAGCTTTTAGAGAAATATCTCAGATGACAGCACACCTTTTCGCTTTTCGCGCGAGGGGGCATCTTGCCCTGCAAAAAGGGCTCTACGGAATAAACCATGCCCATGTGAACTGACAGTCTTCGTGACGGGTTGGTGCGTAAAGATTACTACATGTTTGTCGAAAAAAGGGAACAAATAACTGACGCGGATGCGAAGAAAGTTACCTCATAAGCACTATAACCCCACTGAAGTAGGGAATGTCGCTAGCGCCACCAATGCTCCTGCGGCAAACATGTGAAACAAAAAAGCCGGCGCTGGGACGGGGGTCAAGTGAACTGGTCGCTCTCTTATTAAGTAGGTCGTGCTCGTGACACCTTCGAATTGCTTCGCTCTGGACCTTCCTGATGTGGTCCAGTCTGATATCGGAGCACCCACTTTCTAATTACTGCAATGATGTCGCGCGCACGTAATGTCCTCCTCAGTAACCCTCTGTCCTCCCATTTTTCTGTCCTCCCGAAATCAATTTTTTGGTCATTTTGGATGCCCATACTTTCTTCGGTAAGTGCTTCTGGACCTGGACACCGTTCGCAATCCACAGAAAGACATTCCTCGGAGTTTCCATCACAGATGCACATGCTGATGACCCCTTCCCTTGAGCTCGAAGTTTGCACAGTACGTGGATATATGCATTCCTCACTGCACGAGTTAATACTAACCCACTTGGGGCGGATGGACTAAAATTTGCTCAAGCTAAGCTTTATGTCTGGATACCTGTTCCTAAATTTTCTGTAGGCTTCACGGATTCAACAAGTGATGTAGTTCTTAGCTTTTGTGAGTTTCTGGTCTTCTTAACATTCTTTAACGTGCACGATGTCTCTTGATCTTGGGCTCTGAACGTGCAGCCCAGCTCAGCCACCATATAAAAGCTCGTTGCTGCCGCCAATTCATCTTCCTTCTGAGCACTGAGCTGGTACGGATCAGGCAATGCCCACACATCTTTTTCCGCGACCAACTTCTGTGACTTCTTAAACATATACCGGGTTGTATCGATGGTGTATCGATGGTGTCAGCGATACGGATATGAGCCATAACCGCGTTTTTAACTTCATTTCTCTGAATGACGTCCGCCCTTGGCGACCGTAACGCCGACCAGCTGCGGGAAAGTACCGCCCAGGGGCAGCGCGCAGCGCGCGTGCACATTGTCGCTCTAAAAAAATTGTAGCGTCACCGAAAATCAAATACGAATCTCAATTTTTCTTCTCTGTGTTAGGAAAGGGTTTCTTCGCAACATACAAAAAATCGCAGCAACTTTCTGGTGGCCATTTTTTGCTGGCACCTGCCGAAATACAGCAGAATCGCGATTCCGCCTATGGAATTCTTACAATTTGCTTCTAGCAGATTAACTCTAGAACAATGCAAATATTAACAACAGGTAGGACATGCAATTACGAGACGAATGGTATATATTTCATTGTTCTCCGATAAACGGCGTCAGTACAGGAAGGCTCCGAAAAATGTCCTCTTTCACGTTTTCTTGAGACTTGAGAAGTTTCAGATGCAAATGGGTAGAAATAAGATACAGTGTTGTCCATGTAGTACTGAGCAGGTGAAAAATATTGTGGCTCTTACAACTGCACAGTGCTCATTTGATAAGCCCTCAAAGTAGCTCAAAATGACTGGGTCACATTTCGACGAGTTTCTTTCTCCCCTTTCCCTCGAAAACTGCTGAAGATTCCAGCTTAAATTTAGGCGCATTTTTCATCATTTCCCGTCCCCTGAATTTTTTCAAAAATTGCAGATCGTCAGGTTCCTTGCTTGGTCTCAATTCGCTGGAATTAGCCAAGTAGAATGTGGCACAGACCCCTTTCTTGTGTGTTCTTTTCTTGCAGTACTTAACACATGAAGTCACCGCATTCGTGTCTCGTACAACGGAACGGGATATAGGGAATTTTCACCTATACGTCACATTGTGACGTGGCAGTGACGTGGCATGCTCGTAAGCTCCTCCCACTGGTGGTCACATTTCGTGCTAGCGTCATTGAAATATTACAAACTGCGCTTTTTTTCAATGTCACAACCATAGTTTTCATAAAAGAAAATGTGAGAACGACAACGACGAAGTGTCTTCGGGGTAAAAGAAGGGAACGGACGAGAGCGGATTTCAAAACACCATTCAAAGCTTCCTTTTCGAGCAAATGCTATATTATCTCGGCAGCTGCGCCGAAAAAGTGACCAACACCATCGCGGCCAAACGCGTTCGTCTGGCGTTATGTGAAAACACCCTATAAAATCGCACTTGGAGGAGAATCGGCTTCACGGCCGACTTATGTTGTCCCCTCTACCCATATGTCAACACAAGAGAAAAACACAGACACAACACTTTCGAAGAACAACAGGAAGGAAAACACTTTCCCCATATACATCGCATACGTATCTTGAATTCTAATGGCAGATTCGAAGCGCTTCCGGAGCAAGTTTTGTTGCACAACCGTGAGCAAGTCTGTTCAATATTTGGAGATTGGGAAGGTGGGAAAGATTGCCGAGGTGGAAATAAATAAGCGAATGAGTTCAAAGATCGCACAGCAGTGTAACCGTTCACTGTTCCTCCTGGAAATCCTTTTACGGTGCCTTAGAGGGTCTTCATTCTCAGGAGCAGTAAGTGCCATATGCCACTACTCACTGTTTTTTTTTTTCTTTTTTGTTACAGGGACCATGAACTATAATGAGTAGGTTTCCATGACGCTGTCGGCATCATGAGCTGAGTTTCGGGCGCAGAGACACACAAATTTCTCTGAAGGTGACTCACTAGTGCTACTGCATTAACAATCAAGCTCTAGTACAGCAGAGGGACTTTGCAAGTGCTGCCCGATCCCTTTCCCCGATTGGTCACGTGATCGAGCAAGCCAATCGCCACTCCCAGTGCGTCACACATTGACGTCGACCTCGTCTTTTACAGTGTCTGTGAGGTAGTTGATGGATTCCCAGAGGGCATCCAGATCAAAGACCCTGTTGCACACTACGAGAGATTTTATTAATAAGCTTAAGAAGCTTGATTTCTCTTCTGTGCCTGGATCTTGTTACGTGAGCAGCTGTAGCTAAAAGAAAAATCTATCTGCGCTTTATCGCAAGAGTGCCGGAAGGTGGGGGAAAGTGGCGCTCCTACAAAGTGTTCAGACTGCAGGTGCGACCCCTCTTTTAATGCACAGTGTTCTTCCGTCCTATTCTTCTCTTGAGCGTGTTGGTAACGAGGAAGCTGTCACTGGGACTGTTGCCATTCCACATCATCACACTGTACCACTCGCTATCGTCCTCAAGATAAACAGACTCTCCCCAGACATTTTTCGTCTGCATTCAGAGGCAAATATCAATCACCGTAACCCACTCGTTTGCTGCTGCAAATCCATTGTATCTTGTGTCCCCATTTTTGGAGAGTGGCATGCACTTTGTAGGGCAAACTAGATTCCCTCAATAGGGAACAGAGTATGGCATTCCTTTTCCGCCCCCGGACCGCCATCCGGTGTCCTCGATTAGGCGATCCTGTCACGTGATCTCTCCTTCCGAGAACGCGCCATCCATGTTGAGTCCCCTCCATCCAAAACCGTTTTCCTGAGGTGCGAGCTGTCTCGTCTGTGCGCATGGCTCTAGGTGTTGTACTTTTTTTTAAATTATAATTCAATGATACGTTTTCGGAGACACCCTGTATATTGCTCCAAAGAACACCTGCGCAAACACTCATTAAATAATTCTTATTGATGCATCGAATTCGCAGCACTTTGCTGTACATTGCAACACTCCTCGAACAAACTGCTACGAATGTCCTGTCTGACTCGGGTCGTTTTCTTGATTGGACACGATTCGTTATACCACACGCGTGAGGCCACTATCTGTGAATAGATCTGTACCCGGAGGACGACATTACGACGTTAGCAGACAGACCCAAACCGAAACAAATCGGACAAGGAGCGCTGGGCTCCGCGAGTGGCCACTTGTTCGCTGCCTCCGTTCGAAAAGTAGGACAGAGGTTCGGGTCCCTCTGTATTGCCTTACGGCCTAAGGGGAAATAAATAAGCGAATGAGTTCAAAGATCGCACAGCAGTGTAACCGTTCACCGTTCCTCCTGCAAATCCTTTTACTGTGCTTTAGAGGGGGGGGGGGGGCTTTAGACGAGCTTCATTCGCAGGAGCAGTAAGTGCCATATGCCACTACTCACTTTTTTTGCCACTACTCACTTTACTCTTTTTTGTTACAGGGACCATGAACTATAATCAGTACGTTTTCATGACGCTGTCGGGATCATCAGCTGAGTTTCGGGCGCAGAGACACACAAATTTCTCTGAAGGTGTCTCACTAAAGCTACTGCATTAACAATCGAGCTCTAGAAGAGAAGAGGGACCTTGGAAAAGCTGCCCGATCCCTTTTCCTGATTACTCACGTGATCGAGCAAGCCAATCGCCACTCCCATTGAGTCATACATTGACGTCGACCTTGTCTATTACAGTGTCTGTGAGGTACTTGATGGATTCCCAGAGGGCATCCAGATCAAAGACCCTGTTGCACACTACGAGAGCTTTTATTAATCAGCTTAAGAAACTTTATTTCTCTTCTGTGCCTGGATCTTGTCACGTGAGCAGCTGCAGCTGAAAGAAAAATCAATCTGCACTTTATCGCAAGAGTGCCGGAAGGTGGGGGAAAGTGGCGCTCCCACTAAGTGTTCAGACTGCAGGTGCGACCTCCATTTTAATGCACAGTGTTTTTCCGTCCTATTCTTCTCTTGAGCGTGTTGGTAACGAGGAAGCTGTCACTGGGACTGTTGCCATTCCACATCATCATACTGTACCACTCGCTGTCGTTCTCAAGATAAACAGACTCTCCCCAGACCTTTTTCGTCTGCATTCAGAGGCAAATATCAATCACCATAACCCACTCGTTTCCTGCTGCAAATCCATTGTATCTTGTGTCCCCATTTTTGGAGAGTGGCATGCGCTTTGTAGGGCAAACTAGATTGCCTCAATAGGGAACAGAGTATGACATTCCTTTTCCGCCCCCGGACCGCCGTCCGGTGTCCTCGATTAGGCGATCCTGTCACGTGGTCTCTCCTTCCGAGAACGCGCCATTCATGTTGAGTCCCCTCCATCCAAAACCGTTTTCCTGAGGTGCGAGCTGGCTCGACTGTGCGCTGTTCTCCACCAGGGAGGTTGGAGTCCCATTGCTGGGCGACGCCGGACCCAAGATGGCGGGCTTAGTGTCGTTACTCTGTTCCCTATTTAGTGACTCTAGGGCAAAGTTGTAGGCAGTGGCGTAGCTAGACCACCAAGGTAGGGGGCGGACCTCGATGCAAAAACCCGATCTGCGCCGATGCTGGGTAAGCCCACACACTCACCCTGGTGCACAAAGCGAGATGAGAGATCAAAATACAGAATATGCGTTCACATATGGGTTGTCATGAGCTGTGAGGCCTCTTCACGAGATTTGTAGCTGGAAATTGAGTAGCTAGAAAGCTTATTGTTTCAAAAGTAGTCAAGTATGCTGCCTCGATAGAGGCCGGTAGCGGCAAGAAGTTTTGCGATCGTGACGCTGGACCCCCGAAAACCTGTATCTCTAGGGAACTCGTTGGACACGTCCGCGAATGCGACAATTGCCAACTCATATTCCCCCCGGGGGATATCGTTGTGGAACATATTCCCCCGAAACTCTTATTCTTTGGGAAGAGGAAGCAATCCTTGCGAAGCCTCTTCAGGGAGTGAATTAAAATAGCCCACACGAGGGAATTGTGTCAGTAATCCATCATTTGTTCCTGCGCCTCCTCTCCGGAGGTTGTTGACTACATAAGGTCTGCTGCCCATTAAACTTTTTATCTATTGTTAAACTTGTTGTATATTTGTATCTACCTCTGTTATTCATTGTAGGAAGGGAGTTGCCTCAGGACAAAGCCGCCGATATTTCGAACAGAGACTGTTCTTGTTCTGGGCCCAGAAGAAGAACAGACTCTGTTCGAAATATCGGCGGCTTCTGTCCTGAGGCAACTCCCTTCCTACATCTCTACCGGTTCGCTGGATTTCTACCCATCTCTGTTATTCGTTGTGTGTTATTAACTGGTTTCTCTGTATATACCACCGTTATTCATTGCTTACACTGAACATGTCATCACCCAGTCAGAAAATTCTGTCCTACGGATGTCCATCGGATATACTTTCACGGAGATACAGATATCCGCACAATAATGAAATTCCTCCAGCGGAGATACTACGGAGATCCACTTGGCCGGGCTTCGAGCTTCCTACGAACGTGCACTTTGCGGACATAACCACGAGATACGGACAGAAACAGGAGCTCTCTGGGATGTAGCGTTTATCTCGAGCGCGTGTTACCTTTTTATTTTTCAGAAATCAATATACGCTTTGTAGTAAAATATAAAGCGTGTTTCCGCCATTTTTTTAACATCTGCCACCGTCGCCGCTCGTTTCACTTTCTGTTGCTCCGCTTTGCTTCCCATGAGGGAAAATCAGCGCGGCGTTTCAAAAAATAAAAAATAAACAGCAACAAGAGATTGGGCCACTCAGCCGAAATGCTTTGGAAATTCACTTCCAAACAGGAAACAGACACTATACACTGGTGTTATCGCGAGCTTCTGTGCATTCGAGAGCTTTTTTCGCCTGTAAGTCGAAATGTACGGTGAGCTGTCTAAGTTTAATTCCATTCTGTGCACAAACAACGGCTAAATGAGAAATTGCTTGGCGTATTAAGTCGGCGTAGAGGTAATGTCTCTGTTTCTTACTCATGTAGCGTGAGAAAGTGAGTTGGTTCATGGAAAGCCGAATTTCTGCAGTGCTACATCGCCCCGCGTTTCTCTCTCTCTTCAAATACATGATCCGTACAGTATCCCATCACGGAGCTGATTCGGACAATTCGTGAAACGGCCGCAACAGGACCTCCTGCGGATATACGGATACGGATATCCTTCGATAAATATCCGAGGAGAGTCCCACGGAGGTCAGTTTTCGGATATGAACATTGGGATCTATTTCGGACGTCCGTAGGAGATGGTGTTCTGTCTGGGCAAGTTAATGAAATAAATTTTCTTTATACATATTAAACTTGTTGCTGCGCAACCAGAATTTGTCTGCACTCCCTGTGAAGGGTTTAGTACGCAGTCATACACCAGCTTGCCAGCACTATTTACAGCAACTCTTTTTTACAGCATTTCCGTGTCTATCCGTACAGATCTTGTTTACTGAACTGAACGTTATTTTGTGTCGAAAGGAAACACCATGCCCGTCATCTCAATCTTGTTATCGAAATAGTAGCGAGGGAAATATTTTACTTTGTATCCGGATACTCATTTGTACCGGATGTGGCTCCTTCCTTGTACATTTTCTTTGCTGTGTAGAAGCGGTTCTTAGTTTGCCTATTCTTCAAAATTGAACTCGTCCCGCCCATGACGAGGTTATCCCCTGCTGTGTGGGAAATACTGTCGAGCATAAAACCTAAGAACCTTCAAGAGCTTCCAGCGCACTGCGTCTCTACGTTCTCACGTAACGAGCAGTCTGATAATGGTGTGCTATGCTATCTCACCGTACTCTGATTTTGGAAACCTGTACCGTGTATCCCACGTCATCCCAGGTTATGCAAATTGAACAAAAGCACAGTTTTTTGCACCTAGTGTGAACCTGCATTGAAAGTTTCAAAGCGGAGAGGGTAACAGAAGCCGAGAAAATGGCCACCGCGAATATCGAAACTCATGCGATTCAGAATTCATATCTGGTTCCGGCGGTGGCTTCTTCCTTCTTTCTTCCTTTTACTGCCTCTCCTCTACACCTCATAGATACAAAGAAACATGCAGCTCACTGCAGAAAATCTTTTACTGCAACAAAAAGTGTTGGGCAATGGCGCGGTGGTGACGTTGAAAGGGCTCAGCATTGCCGGCCCCACATATGTGGGGAACGTCACGACTGAGGCCCTTGGGAACGTGCGTCCTGGACCGACTTCTAAGTGAACTGTGCCGACATATGTCTGAAAGCGTCCGACGGAAACCAAGGGGAAACCAAGGGGAAACCCCAGGCAGCACAGTCGGCATCGGGATTTGAACCCCGCTACCTCCCGGTTTCGACTTGGAAATGACGTACAGCTAGCATGCCATTGAACCCCATTGGAAAAGGTTATCGTCCATTTCTAAGAAAAAAAAAAGAACAAGAAGAGAGAAGAAAGTGGCCACGTGGTCGATAGGCTTTCCCAGAGTCCCATGCGCAATCCGACACATTGCTCCCTGTTGAAAAGAGGGCGCCGCACCTGTGTTTCCTTCCTCCGTGGTCTGGGTCAGGTCACGCCAACCTCTTTCCCGTAGTCGCTTGAGGACTGCGTTGCTTGCGGACGTCACTCTGTGAACTATTAAAATTTACGTCGCCTTCACTCTGCGACGCTGAATGAATGCAAGTAGCCGAGCCAACAATGCAAAGTGTAGCGCATCTTTATTTAAATTATACGTATTTTTTTTTTACACGTCGAGTCGCCAAATGTACGGGATGTCGTGAACTTTTCGGAGGTGATGCTGTAGGAGGTTCATGGACACACCACTTCTTGGTTTATCAATCTGTCTGCTCTTTGAATTCGGAAAGATTCCCAGCTAGGCAGTTTTACCATCTGGCGAACCGGTTACCAAATAATTTTTTTTTTTTTCGTTCAGTTCGGGTTCGTACGAGGGGAAAGAAAAAATGTGTACGGTTCCGGTTCGGTTCGGCAAGAAAAAAAACATATTTTTTTGCGGTTTTCAGCCACGGCTCAGTTCCGGTCTTGACCGCAGTTTCTGACACGCCCGAGACTGGAGAATCTTTTCGGAAGCTGACTTGGTACAGGAGAAGCGCAGTGAATACCAGGTGGTACGCTAACAAACCCGGCCCTCTCTTCGGAACACAATCGCTTGACTTCGAAGCGCGAACTTCAAATGCGCGACTTTACTTCGAGCATTATTCTAGAGCGGTTACAGCATGAGAGCTTCTCCAGATCGGGTGCGGGATGTCCACAACTTGCGCGCCCAAGCCACGTGACTCTCTTCCAACGAGTGGGCGGTATAACCGAACCACGTGATCCCACCGCCCATTCTCCTGAACTAAAAGAGCCTCCGAGAAACTTCTGTCCTTTTCCTGTACCAAGACAGCCTCCGAACGGTTCTCCCCTCTCGGGCGTGTCAGAAATACGAGTCATTGTGCCTGCAGTGTGAACGCGCCACTTCTGCCGTGTTGAGTTGCGTTGCGTTGCAGAGACAAGGACCTCTACCAAGGATTACCCGTAGACTGTAAGTTAATTATTCCATTTATAACTTTGCAAGATGTTCGGCAAAACTATTTTTGGTATGTGGTGCATCTTGTGGTCCGAATTAGTGATGCGTCAATCGCGAATGATTCGATCACAGTGAACGAATCACCTTCCGGCTCCCCTTTCGGCTGGTCCTGGCTACCATCACCTTCCACTGGTTTTCATGCATGGCGCCCGTTATTCCAAAATGACTAAGCCATTTTTGACAGGCGAAATACACATTTATTGATGCAACGTATTGACTCAAAAATGGCATTCCTTTAGTAGGCGTCACCATTCGAAAGTTGGCTTCACCTTACACTTTTGTGTATTGCGGGCAAGCCCACTTCAAGGAACGCTGAGCATTGCTGAAATGTTTGTTTCCTCGCTGTCTAGCGTGATTTTGCTGATTTTTTCTCCATTTTTGGTGCTAACCAAGTTGATGATGTCTTGGGTTAGTTTACTGAAGTTAGGTTAGATTAATTGTGCCATGGCAGCTTGCTTTGCCCCAAAATCCGCTTCGATAATGAAGTCGGGAGGGCGAGGCAAGCTGCAGTAGCGGCACTAATAAGTTATCACTAAACAAAGTCTATGATGTCTTAGGTTAGTTTAGGGAAGTTAGGTTAGATTAATAGGGCCATGGCATGGCAACTTGCTTTGCCCACAAAGTTGCTTCGATAATGAGGTTGGGAGGGAGATTGGAGCTGCCACAGCCGCACTGATCTAACCTTATTTATTACTAAACAATGTCTATGATGTCAGGTTGAAGTTGACTTTCGCGCAACACAAATAAATGAATCGAAAAGTTCCGCAATATTTACAAACATACAATTCCGCAACAATAAGCGTTCGTTGAAGTGGGCTTGCCCGCTGTACACGAAAGTATTGGGTGAAGCCAAGTTTCAAATGGTGACGCCTACCTAAGGAATGCCCTAAACCAAAATACAGAAACGTACGCTGAAGATTTTTGTTTAGGTTTAGTCTGTACAAGCTTTCGCATGGAGGTCCACGCCTCCTCAGGTCGCGCTTCCTGAGGAAGCGTGGACCTCCACGCGAAAGCTTGTACAAATTAAATTTAAACAAAAATCTTGAGTGTCGGTTTCTGTATTTTGTTTATGTGATCTACACGACTTCACTCCCCTCTTCATAAAGGAATGCCCTCAAAAACCCACGTATTGATCCTGCGTACAGGACGTTTCGTTCGTTGGATAAAGTGCAACCAAACCAAGTTCGAACTTGCGAAACGCGTACACAGTCTCCTTCCGCAAGCGACCGAGCCCCACGAGTGCGTGCAATTTCACGAATGAGCATTTTCTTTGCATGCCGGCGGTCACCGAAGGTTACACAGTCACGGGAAATACTTGTGCCGTTACGAATCCTGTCTTCTTAGTCACTGTATTTGAAAGCGCGACAGCGCTCGAAAGTGTTCTTCAGGTGTCAGCTCAACACATCATTTCAATTGCGAACCGGCTAGACCGTTCGTAGGTTAATATTTTATCGGGGAACAGTACATGGCCAGAGTGACTATTACTCAAGGGCAAACCCGCGAATACACTTGCTCTTTGATCGTTCTGGTCAACCAACATCGGCGAAACACGGAGACACTGCGACTAGAGATGTGCGCGGTTGCTGTTTTTGTCGGCGGCCGCGTTGATGAAACACGAACGATCACTGAAAAATGAAACACGAGGGAAAAACTTGATATTGGCAGAATGTTAGGACCATGCTTTTTCATTCTATCTCACTAAAGTCTACCTAGACGCAAAACCCTGCTGACAACGTAACTCTCTTCGTAGCGTGGTTTTCGCGATTCTGACAAAATTTGACCCCGCCTAAATCGAAAACGGTTCAACATTGTCCAGTAAATCCCAGGAAAATATCCTTATTTGCAATAAAGAGTCCATGACAACTTTTGGAAGCAAAACTGAGCGGGGTCGTGCACGACCTTTGGGTAATTTGGCCTGGAACCCCCTGGTAACAACCTTTCTGCACTATGCTCCAAAGCAGGGTAACCTAGGGTTATGACGTCAGGATGCGTTTTTTTTTTTATTCAGCCCGAGTAACCTCGCGAGTTAAGTGTGACGTAGCATCACGTGACCCTGCCACCCTTAGCTGCAAATTTTCGAACGGTCGGAGTCATTCTGCGCTCAAGGTCGCGGAAGTTGAATTTCCGATTTGCGCCAAATTGTAATGTGTGCGGAATGGGAACAACAATATGTTTCTGTTTTCTCTGGAATTCGTCATGAAATCGTGTGCTAGTGCCACTTAGGTGTTTGATACTTGCTGTGTGGCAAGCAATCCCCAGTATAACTTGCATGTATGCCAAACCTGCATTCCTCGAGAATTCCTCGAAAGTGTAGTTCGTTATCGGGACCATTGGGTTTTAAAAATTAGTGAAAGAGTTTGAAAGCTACATATCGCATATGCCAGTGAAAAAGGGTCATATTGTCACGGATGAAAACAGAGGAGCGAGACGGCGTATAAACGGCGAACGCATTATTCTAGCTGCTTAGCTGGCTAACACCAGAGCCATAATTCTTAAACAGAACTAAGGTAAAGAATGCTCCGACTGGGAGCTCACAAGCTTCTACAGGGTTAGTCTAGCAAACGTTACACATTTTTATCGCATCGTAAAAATAGAAGACGTGGTTTATCCAACCTCAAACTTTGCGTACTGGCAGCCATTTGCCTGAAGTTTTGTTGGAATTTTTCGTGAACGTTATGGTCCTCTAGAAGAAGAATTAAAAATCAAGCGAAATTCCACTTTATGCATTTTCTATGGCCTATCTCACTCACAAGCCGCCATCTTCTCCTGTGTGCGCTTCATTTTCATTGCACCACACACAGGTGGCACCAGTATACAGAACAAGACTGGAACAAGAGGATTGGTGCATAACATCAGAATCGGCATGTAACATCGTTGTAGGCAGCGCTACCTGTGTGAAGTGATATGAATGTGAAGCTGACACAAGAAAAATTGGCGGTGCTTGTGCGGAATAGGCCATTGAAAATGCATGGGGCGAGATTTTGTTTGATTTTCAATTTTCTTTCTACATGACCATATCTCTTACAAAAAATTTGAATGAAACTTCAGACAAGTGGCTATCAGCCTACAAAGTTTGGATGGGCCAAACCCAGTCTTCTATTTATATAGTACGATCGTAATGTGTAACGTTTGCTAGAATAACCCTGTATACACAACGGTGAACATTGTAGAAAACACGCGTCGGTGGAGAGGAGGAAATACACAGGCTTCTCCAATGTCGTCGGCCCGTCCTTGAGATTGATGGGAGCGAATGAGCAGATGCTTCTGGAAGGAGCACTCGCTAATCAGCGCAGCGTGTGGTGGATTTGAGCCCGTCGTTCGACGCCTCGTTGCCTGTTGCTGCTGTTCTGTGTGGTCGCTTCAAAGATGATACGTGGCAATATACGGAAACTAAAAATATCAATGTAATAAAATAGTGTGGTCTAGAACGTTTTCTGTACGCGTTTGAATAACACAACCTGAGGCACTTCTTGAGCAGGACATCCTCGGCCTTGCTGAGCCTAACGCATTTGGAAGTTGTCATCCTGTGGAATGTGTGAAGCGTCAAGTTAGGTTAAAGGTCAGCTACGCCGATTTCCCGATGTGTTGAAACGGCTGTGATATTCAGAACGAGCACATCCAACTGCCCCCGAAACGCACATTCGTTTCTCAATTTTGTCTTCTTATTACGAAAATTAATTCATCAAAGAAACCAAAACAAGCCATGGGCGCAGCCATTTTTGTGACGTAGATGGGATAAACCTGCTCCATCTACGTAGATAGAGAATCGTGCGTCTGATTGGATGAAAGCTGAGGTTTTCTCTGACTTCCCTGGCGTCTTCTCCCGTTTGCGAGGAAATCCAGTTATGGCCGCCGGCTACGATGAGCGTTTCGTCCGAGGTAATCCCGAGAACTATTGAACGATGGAAACAACAACCGCGAACTCACCTCAACATGATTTTCGGCGTGAAATTATGATTATGTGCTCGAGAACTTCGCAGTTCAACCGTTCAGCTGCCATTCACGTCAACCCGTTTGCTGCTTTTACTACAAGTGCAGGAATGGCAGTGATTGAGCAACAACGTGTGACTTGGTGATCGTTTGAGCATATACCTGCAGAGGACTGGTCTTCAAAGAAAGAAGGCCGTATTTCTGCCCATGCACATCGTGCGATTGCCAGGCTTGTTACACGAGATACATATATTGTGCAGCATCATAGCGCGACTGCAATGAACGACGTAGGAATGTATCGTGACCACTCGAACTGCACTCGTTGAACCATTCGTGGGTTATATGAAAGTGCTCACACTGAGAAAAATTTCTCTGTTGTTTCAACGGAAAATTACCGGAAATCTATACCCCAGACATTCCGTTGTGCAATACGGGTGTTTCGTTAAATAAGCATTACGGTGTCTGTCGATATAACATATCCTGCTGTTATTTTACAGAGGTTCACGTTTTTTTAAATAACGCACGGCTGTTGAGCTGACAGGCTCACCTGTTAGCTTAATGGAGGACCTGTTTTATCTCAAGAACAGAAGGCTGTTGATATAACAGGTTCATCTGTTGCTTTTACAGAATGCCAGTTTTAACCCAACGACGGAACCTGTTGTTGTAACAGGTTTATCTGTTACATTTACGGAAAGCTTGTTTTGTTTGTGTAACAGTGTGTCCATTTTTATTGAAAACAGAACACTTCACGGACAGAGCTATAAAAGAAAGACTGCCCAGGGAGCACATGGTGGGCTAGTAAACGTCTAAATGACGTCTAAAAAAAGAGATAAGGAATGTCTATAGAATGTCTAGGCAATTAGACCAAATGTCTAGTATCCCTCCACTAGACGTCAAATAACACGTCTAACGTTACGCCACCTAGCCATCTAGCCCTAGACATCCGATGTCTATGTACCTAGCCGTGATTTAGACACTCTTTTGACCTGGATGTCTGGAACAGGGTCAGACACTTAACCATGTATTAGACATGAAGTGTACAGCTAGACCAATTTTATCCCTCCATTCAGGCGACAGGTCTAGGGTTATACATTTCCTGTACCTTACTTTAGCCACCTTTAGACCTACTTTAGACCATGACTAGTCCTGCTACCGTCCTGGCATGCATTCATGCAGAAATATGATATAATTGATAGCAACACGGATCTCAGCATAAACATTTATTTGCAGTAAACCACACACGAAGTCTACGGTACAAAACTCTTGTCTAAAACTGGATTGACTTTGCCGCCAAGCAGGCATCTTGTGTTTTGACTGAGGAGTGTTGAACTGGCAGCAGGGTGTTGATGGCCACCTCATTCCTTTCTTCTAATGAGTGATTGTTGGTGCTGCAGCACTGCCTCCAATGACTCACTGTGGCTAGAAAATAGAACAAAACATGTCAGAAAGCATTATGTAGCCTGCTAGTTCTAACTAGTTTGTTTAGTGGCTATGCACACTCTTTCACGGGATGCTTGTCTGGCCACATAAGAGCAAAAGCTGTATCAACACTGATCTGAGAGACACAAAGAAAAGAAGCTGCACGTACAAAAATCACAGAACTGTTACAGCTACACAACACAAATTGCAGCAACAGCTGAAAATCTGTTTGCGCGTCACTACCTGATGTGGACGCTAGAGCCCTGCACCATCCGCGGATGGAAGCGGATATCCGTAAGATACTTGCGGATTCGGATGAGAATTTATCACTTTCTGCGGTGTGCGGATCGGATGGCTCGAGGTCGGATGCAGATATACCGCATGCTGTAATTTTTCTACTAGCAATTTATTTGTATTGCGCACCGACAGCGAGCACATGTCCGGGTTCACCTTTGACCATGCACGGCCAAGACAGGAGAGAAGGCATTTTGGCGTCCACACGAGCACCGGTGAGGAAGCGTTCCAGAAGTCTCTCCATATCGCGTTTGTTGAAAGGTTTACCTTCGCTTGTCGCCATGAGTCCTTCCATGAGAGCATGGAGGCATCCGAAATTATACCAACATTCTTCCGGCTGTGTTTACGCGTCCTTCGAAACTTGCGGATCTAAACGGTTGTGTATGCAACGGTGCGGATCGGATAAGATGTACGCGGATGCTAAAAATCTTATCGGCACAGGGCTCTAGCGGACGCTGCCAGGATCTCAGGGAAATGAGGATGTAACAGCTTTCGCTGTGAAAATACATCAATGTGACAGGCGTTTTCTCGTGACACACGACCTTACCTGGTCGAGCAGGCGACTGCTAAGCACTCCATGATTGGCGCAGCAGTTCCATCACTCCATTACGATAAAACAACATCTGTGCTGCTCTCATAACTTTGGTGCAAAACTTCTGTACAGGATAAAAATAAACACTGTGTATATTATAAAAGACAATACAAAGCAAGAGCTGTATCACCACGTCAAATATTATAAGTACGTACAAGTAGTATACAAGTTTATTCACATGACGTCATCCGCAGGAGACCGCCACTGTCGCTAGCAGGCAGATTTGCTGCCATCGGCCCTATTGTAGACTTCAGTCAAGCTGTTACCCATATTATACTCACCGTATATCTGGTGTTTAAAACTTGTTGCTCTGTGATTTGTAGAATGTCTGAGCAATTTCCATATTTTTGGTGTTAATAGTCACCTAAAAAGCATAATGCAGCAAACAAATGCAAGGACTAAACATTGCGGGACCTATAGTATGGCGCTGAGGTGACTTCAGTGAATAAACCTTTTACGAACTCAAATCTTGCACTACTACCAGATAGCTGTTTGGGTGAAGTAAGACGGAATGACATAGTCACGCTGTTCTCCATACAATACCAAGGATGTCTCAAAACGACCAAGCACAAAAATACTAGTTTTGTACCGTTTGATGAATATTTTGTCTGCTGCCCACACAGGTTGTGCGGTTCCTTAGCAAGCTTCTGGCAGTCGTTTCTTCTACATCGCACTTCCCTGCTGACTTTCACAGCATCTGAAAAAAAGTTCGATTTCGTTAACCACAAGACAACCATGTAAATGGAAAGCAGTTAGAGTCTTCCACCAACTATATTTGCAATACTTTGTTGACAAAAAATTTAAAGAGGCACCCTCCAGAGTAAGATTAGGGGGCACATCGAACATCAGGAACATTGGAGGACAACACAGTCACACGTCAGTGACAACTGCTTCCCCTCACCTCACAAGGAACTGTTAAGCTTATGTGCAAACAGCTGTTTCGTAGGGTAGGTTACCACTTTTTTCATATCCACCGATGCAAGATAGTCCAAGCACCTATAAAAAGAAAAACCCAGTTGCTATGAAACCATGATATGCAAACAAAAGTACTTGCGCAAAATTTTCAGTGTGTAGTTTCACTACCAGCGAAAAATGCAACAACCGAAGTCGGGCTGACATGACAATGAACTAACCAGCATTTATGTTCCGGCATGTCCGCCCTGCAAACCATAACTGTCGACTTTCGTTTACTCAAGACTTCAACAGTCATCGAAAACTCGTTAATCTCGATGGCTAATTAGTGATACCGTATTTGTTTTAGCACAAAGACGAACCAAGGCACTTAATGAAACGTTGTACTGCCGAACATACAACGTTAATCACTACTTTGAATGCAAGTGCAGTCAGGTCAACCCACACTTCCAATATGCTTCAATCGGTGATACGAATAAAGGAAACGATATTCCAATATTATGCCACGCATCTCTACTACATGCGATTTGGTGCACAGAAACAGGCACATACTTTAATGAAGAGTGAACTCACCCCTTAAACTTGGAAAGCCAGAGAACAAAGAAACGTTGTCCACCACAGTACTCTGGGAGCTCTGCTGTGCTCAACAGCTTTTATCACTGGACAGCACGGCGTACGTTCTCGCTATGCTCAAAAATTGCAAGACAAAACGCGCGGGAGATTAGAACTTCGAAAGATTTTCGTATAACAACCAGTGGAATGCAGCCGCGAAGACTCCAACTGCTACCCGTTGCGCGTCCGGAAAGTTTGAAGTTTCAACCGTTGAAACTGAACTGGTTCGAACTGGTTGGATGGATGGATGATGGATGGTGATTGGGTAGACGGGCAGGCGTCATTGCCATTGCTTTAGCTCGTGCTTATTGAGTACTTATTTTTTGTAATATCTTTAATTTCCGTGGCCGTTCATTATAATTGGGTGGTGGAGGTTAAATGTTAAATAACACATATGCCAATCCAGCGGAAGTTACACCAACATCATCATCATTATGCAATCGCCATCGTTGTTGCAGCGACGAGTGTCGTATTTTGTGATGTATGTGTTGAAAATCGCTGTTCTTTTTGCAAACATTTTATCAGTGCCTTTGCTACTGAGCTACAGGTGTGCCTAATATGTAGCGCATTGCCTGTTCAGTGGTTTCAAAGAGATACCATGGGCAGTTTCAAGGTTTTTTGAAGGGTTCTGAAATCCCTGAGTCACGTCAGATTCCATTTTACTGCTGCAGCTGTGTAGCTTGTGGGAAAATGTTATGTGCAGTAAACAAACATCTGCTATCTGCTGCCCACAGTATGTGCAAAGTGCTTCTGTGTTTGTGGAGCTATGGTTTATAGTGCTGCGCTGCACGATTCGTCGGCGTCGACTTTTTTATTGACGTTTCAGTGATTCAATAATTTAGTTGCTGATTTCTTTAAGTTGGTGTAGCGGTTGGTGCTAAGGTGTTGGTGCAGGGGAGTTACTTCGTACAAAATTTACATTTACCAGCAACGGTAACGCCATCAGGAACGCTAGTTCAAAAAACATTGCCCCGAACAAATGCGGGCTTCCGTTAAGAAAAAAAGATATATATTCAGTAAAATAAAATATTACTTCACAGCACTTAGATTCTGGTAATGTCTTCTAGTTGTGGATGCTGTCAGTGTATATGCATGTCAGTGAGCCAAAAACACTCGGATCATCATATGTATGGACATTATTTAAATTATCTACATACCTCAGTCAGACTGCCTTCATTTGACTGATCTTTTGTTACAATATATGGGCATACAACTCACATAACATGAAAGACTACATACTATCCATTTGGTCATAATATAATTGGACAAAGTTAATGTGGTCCATTCCTTGCATAGTTTCTGAAGGTTGTTGCAGAGTCCAGTTTTATTACCTCAGTATGATCATTTGCAAACAGATTGTACTTGCTGCTCCACACACGTGTGATGGAAAGTAAGAGAATAAGGAATTTCCTTCATGTATGAGGATCATCCAACAAAAGTTCCTCTGCTGTGATCAAAATAATAAACCCATAGGACAACATTGAAAAAATTTATGTACAGATTAGAGCTCAACGTTACTCCCTAACACAGTCACCTTATTTAGCTGAACATTTTTGATACTGTGATACCAAGTATTCAATACGTTGTCTGTGCCATGCTATGCCCTGTTTACAAAATGAGGCATTCACTTTGCATTTCACCTGATCAATTTGTGTTTCATGATCACTTGCAAATTGGTGACTGCCGAGGGGTGCTTTGAGAGGAAGATGGAACAGCAGATTGGGCAAATTTTCATTGAAGTAGGAATCATCACCTTGAGCACGAGGAGAACGAAGTATACAGGAAGCCCACGAAAAGGAAACTCACGTTTGTGTGTCTCCTGTATACTTCATTCTCCTCATGCTCAAGGTGATGCTTCCTATTTCAACGTTGTACCAGCTCGCTTGTGTACTTTTTCTCTCTTTGGCAAATTTCCAGATGAATTTCTGGAACAAATCCCGAGTCTTTCAAGACGAGTGCAGACAGCGTTGACGTGGTTGTACTACACCCTTCCAAGTCCTGTGCGTTTTTGTTTCATTGTAGTTTGACGCTTTCCCAGGATCTCGCAGTACATCTGCATTTACTGTCATTGTGCATGTGAGATAATCTACAAGTTGCACACAATGATAGTCCTAAAACATTGTCGGCATAGCCTTTCCAGACGAAAACGCGAGTTTGACCTCCTTCAGAATGCTTTCACCGGGCACCCACCATGACTTCCTATGGTATTTTGTCTCAGCACTTGCATAATGCATCCAGGTTTCATTAATAAAAATTGTTCCAAGAAATTCATCTTGACCGTCTTGATACCATTGAAGGAAAATGCAAGCTGCATTCATTCGTTGCTCTTTACAAACGTTACCGAGCAAATGTGGCCCCCATCTCGCATAACTTTTGTTGCCCATGCTGAAGGAAATTTGTTCTCATTAGTATCAGAGTGCAGTACCAGTGACCCGCCAGTCTCCGTTAACAATTCTCGGAATTTCAGAAAAGAAACGTCGTTTCGTGGTGTTATAGCTGATCTCCCACTGTACTGTTCATTGTGCAGATTTTCACGACCCTGTATAGAGGACACACCATTTCAATGCCTGTAAAGTGTTTTGTATAAACAGGTGTTAACTGTCAGTGGATATTCTCTAAAGTACTCTTTCACTCTTTTATTCTTTAACGAAAAATAGGATAACTCTTCCGTTCTAGGATAGTCAGACGTACTCGGAAATATTACATCCATGCTTGAATGCCTGACACATTAGGTGAACGGCACTCCATTAACCAACATCTGCAGTGCCGGGATGTCACACCCAACTACTACACCATTCAGTTTGTCCTAGTGGTGTTTCCTTTGAATAACAAATATCGGGAAACTTATTTTTGGATGGCCCTCCTAATTCCAGTTCTCTTTCTGCATTTGGCTACATTTTTTAGATTTCTTGTGACGACTCTTGTGGACAAATACCAGCATGGAAGACTTAATAACAATTGGGGTTTACATTGCGAGACAACTGAGATCATGAGCGACGCCACAGCAGTCAGTCTGTGGATTGCCCACCTGAGTGTCCTTAAATGTGCAATGAAAGCTCACCACACAACACACCGTATTTAATGTCCCTTGTGGAAGATGGCATGTCTAAGCAACCTGTATCCTGGCACTAAGTTGCTGCTGTTTTTGGCCGGGTTCGAACCAGCGATCTCGGGATCAGAAGGCGAACAGACTCACTCACCAGGGCCGGTTCACGGACAACTTGAACACCACAATTATGTTAACTCTGCCATCAAGTAATTCAGTTTCCTGCATATGTTTTGTAACAATTGAACTTCAGTTTTGTAAGCCTGAAAGCTAAGCTTAGAACCACCTCTTATAATATAGTGACTGTATTTGATGTGTGAATGTGTTCACACCTCTTAAAAAGCTAATAAAACAAAAATCTTGATGATTTCTAATATGTGGTACATACAAGGCCAGCTACAAGACGTCTACAATTAGACGTCAATTACTAAATGTCTACAAGATGTCTAGTAAATCACTAATTTTAGACGTCTAAATAATGGTAAGACTTTTAGACGTCTAGTCAACGTCTAGTTTGGGCACTATCCCTAAAGTCTAGGGCTAGAACAGGTCTGGACGTCTAGTTGACTACCATGTGTTCCCTGGGTGACACTACTTTTGTGGTATGTGTGTTACCAACAGGGACAACAGAAAAATACCCCCTGCTAAAGGTACAAGTACCACAAAAACATTGCCAATTTTCTTTCATTGCTGTGTTTGTGAAGTGTCCAGCTTCCAATAAAAACAGACATCCTGTACAGTGTCTTCCATGGAATGCTTCCAGTGAAACATGGAATTACATGTACATAAAAGGTGTTACACTGGGACTGGAGCATGTTTCTGGAATGATTGCGCTAGTTTGCTGTCCTGTACCCGATCAGAAACCACACGGAACCTATTTCTGAAACAACAAATGAATATGTATTTTATTTTCTTCATTGGGAAATTTCTTGCATCGGGGTCATTTGAAGAGTTGCTGCTTCTGTCTTAGGGGTGCGCTCATTTTGCGCTTCGACTACACATTGTGAAAGAAGTATAACAAATATAAGACTAGTACTTGTAGGCCTTGCTAGAATGATAACTGTGATAATGTCAGAATGGAGCAGCATGAGCCAAGTAAGCCGACATAGCATCTGCGTGGTGATGGTCTCCGCTTACAGCTTGTAATTGGAATGACTGTCGGAATAAAAACTTATGCATACAGGTTGTTGTCTCAACAAAACACCCAGCTCGTAGCCTCATATTGCTTGATTTTTTCCACAAATGAAAGCGCTTTTTGCGTCACAACTCCAGGTCCACGCCTCTTGCTTTTGGCTTTTGTTCCTCTTTCAGGATTTATCTGGAGGAAGCACCTGCAAAGCAAATGCTGATGAAGTACAACTTGTACGAAATACATCTTTAATAAGCCGATTGCAGCTTGTGATGAGTACTATGACGGCAAAAGGAGAATCGCAGTAAAAAAATCAAAAGTATAAAAGAGAGATAAGTAGCTTAGTTACTTTACAACGATAATGTAAAATACTGAACACTAAATGAGAGAAAGCTTCAGTGAGGAGCCGCTATTACTTCGGACACAAACTGTTCTTCTTAGGGGCACCACCCTTTTCGTGGGTATCGTATTTAAAGGCTAGGTTGATGACGTGTCAAAAGGAATGTGTACAAGAAGAAAAATCTCAGTGCACGACCCGAGGTGTGGGTAAACAACTGCAAGTCCTTAGGGGTTATTGCTAGAGCAGGGCTGGGAATGAACGTGTGGAGAGTCATACCGAAAGCAAGTGAGAACAAAGGGCAACGTGGAAAAACACAGTATGTGCAGCCAAACAAAGCTGTTAGCTAGTCACTTAGTCCATTTTTAGCGACAAGTATAAGGACACTCGGTTAGACACTGAATAGGAAACAACAGGTCGCAACTTTCAACCACTTTTACTGGAATGAGCCCCCCCCCCCCCCCCCCCCCCCGAACATAAAACCAAATACAATCTTCTCATCTGTACCCTCCCCCTCTTCTTCCATACCTGAGCGCCGCACACTGCGCCAATCAGCCAGAAGAGGGGAGGGTACGGATGAGAAGATTTTGTTTGGTTTTATGTTCGGGGGGGGGGGGGGGGGCTCATTCCAGTAAAAGTGGTTGAAAGTTGCGACCTGTTGTTTCCTATTCAGTGTCTAACCGAGTGTCCTTATTCTTGCCGCTAAAAATGGAGTTGTACCAACCTGCCCTACTTTTTCTGTTGAGTCACTTAGTCTTTACAAAAACTTTTTTTTTCTATTTCTTCGGGCCTTATTGCTTTCCTTCTTTTTGTGACATCACAGATGACTATTTATACTGAGACCCCAAGAAGCTCTCGAGAAAAATTGCAGGAAACTCTTTCACGTATAAAATGACGTAAATTGGTTACACCACAATCATGCCCTGTGCAGTCCCATACGTTACCATGGCGAAAATCAAGAGACATGTGCACTATTGAACTGTTACTTTTGCAACTTTATTTTGTGATTTGACATTATTTTACCTCTGAAGGAAGTCAAGTGTAGCTTCTGCCCTGCGAGGGTAGGCGATGTTGAACACGAAGTACAGAGCCATCAGGGCGCAGAGTGCATTTGTAAAATCAGAGATAGCAGTCATCACAATCTGCTGATCAGCTGCAACCATGAAGGTACGGCAAGTGTAGGGGCTCCCTGTCAGAAGAGGAAACATGATCAACTACAAGAGATCCTTCGACACTGAAAATGCGTTCGTAGGTTCAGACTGACTGACAGTATAGTATTTTCAATTGTGAACTGTGATGGGAATTACAAGCCTTTCACTCATAACACCCCGCCCAGTCGTAAGTCATGACCTTCTTTGGCGGTCTCCTATTGCAATACCGATAGGACTATTACTGTAGCAAGCGAATTGTACAGTTGGTGCTAAAACTGTTATAATAAAAATGTAATCTTTTATTGTTACCTGGAGGACGGGTCTTACGGACAAATTTCATTTCAGAACATCATAAGACAAATATCCCTAACGCGCCACAGCCAAAGATTGTATGACACCTACCAGCACACACAATCACTGGTGTCAGGGGAAGAGGAGCATCTTGGATAAGCACATCGGTCTGGAAAAAAGAAAAAAGAAACATGAATGGGAATGGCAAAATTGACCACGCCAGCCAAGAATTGGCAATCAGCAGGTTGTGTGGCAGTTTGTGTTACTGGGAACGAAGGTTAATTCATTCAAAATTTTAGCAGCACACTGCTAGACGCAGGGCTCAGCTTGGCAGAAAAATTAGCTTGCAGACGTAAGTAAAACAGAGCTGAATGCGTTGACTGCAGATGAGGACGTATGCCTCACTGGAACACATGCTCAATTGGATCTAAAGCCAACTCGATAGTAAATGAGAAAGGAAACACAGAAGGTGACAGTACATATAGCCTCAACAGTGCCGAAACCAGCTTGGGCAAGCAAAACAAAGCAAACACCTTAATCTATTCTCTAGACTAACGCAAGAAGCAGGAGCATCCCTTTCCAGTATTGAATTTCATTGCGTAGAGAATCATGCAACTGTGCTTCAAATAACGATCTCACCCCAAGCTCCACAATGAGGTAGGACGAGTCCTCATTCAAGCTTGCTATGGTCCCAAGAAGCATCCCTACGGGGTCTCCGTAATGAGTTTGAGATTCATGAAAGGCTTGACTGACAGACTGCATGATCTTCTGCACCTCTTCATTTTGACTTGTCGTTAGGAACTGAAGTACAGCCTTTACCTTCTGAGACATAGCATTACTAAATCGTTCTTTACAATCAATACCAGTGAGCCTCTTGAAATGATTGAGTAGGCATTCAGTCGTTAGCAACCACGGCCATTTGTCTTGGACCTGAGAAACTGATAGTCCTTGATTGATGTGTTCCCTTTGTAGAAAATAAGTCTGCTGCATCATGTCTATTGCACGGCTAAGGCTTGCATTTTCGATGGCAAACATTTCTTCCAGATCAGCTCTTTTGTCTTCTTGTGTTTCAGCAGTCTCACCTGCTGGTGGGGAGCAGTTCCATTCAATACAACCACACTTGTCACTGGCTACACGTTTTCTGTGTGATGCACGTGCCACCGGCACTGCCTCCGCAGAGCCACGATTTAGGTTGTCGAGTCTGTTCTCAAGTTTTGCACGCAAAGAGTCATACCCTGAGCCAACAACAGCTCCACCTAGAGTATCTGACAGTGAGACTGGGTGCGCCTCCACAATCCGCCTGGCAACTTCAGCAAGGGCTGCCCGTCCTGGCCTGGCACAAATATTGTGAATGTCACTGCACACCAGCCGCACAAATTCCAGCAGATGTTTCTTTTTCGGGCGCTTTTTCTGTTCCAAATCACTCAGGAAGCCAGAGTTTGCACGATGAAACGGTATTGAAATTGTTGTTGGCCAGTCAGCACTGACACGTTGTGGCACTGGTGGCCGTGCGTTCTCCAGAAGTTGTGACTCTGGGTTGTTGCCCGGAGGTTGTGACACAGTTAGAGCAGTGCTGTCAACTGGAAGTTCAACGTAAAGTAAATGAAATGTTTCCTACTCAGCTGTATAAATATGCAAAGGATACGAAAACATTCTTGTCACAAATGTTAGTTGAACGTATACATTATATAATTATAATTTCAAGCTTTACCTCACAAGGTAATTGTGATCAAACATTTTCATGTTAATGCACAATAATATAGTGCTACAGCAGCAATCAAAATTTACCACAGCTGCATTTCAAAGATACAGGCTTTGTAACCTTGCAACATCATTTGCAAATGCAAATTGCTAAGTAATGTACAAGTGAAGCACTTCTGTTTTGCACAACCTATGCACTGAATGGTACACCTGCTTACAATCATTCCAGAGGTGCAAAAATTTCCTGCTTTGGATGGGGTTTAGGATAGTTGATAATTCCCTCTCTTGAACATATGTAACATCACCAGTGGTGCGAACTCCCAAGTCCCATAGGCATTGATGTAGCAGGGCTTCCTTTTCTCTCGAAAGGTCTGGGAGAAGTTGATTCAGTCTTGATTTGATATCTGCAGACAGCTCACACATACCTTGGACGGCCTTGTACTGCGGAAAGCAACGGCAAAAATGTAACACAGGCTTGGCACCTTGCAAGTTAGGATAACAAAGGAAGCCGAGCTTCTGCAAGCAAGTTTATCAAAACCTAAAAGTTCTGATTTCCCATCGCAAATAACGAAAAAGAAAATTAGGGCATATATTGCGAGGAAGCGCACACCCTGCCCTGTATGCTCGCGGCATTCAGCTTAACTTACTCTACGGAATGCACACCTGCCACTGGAGCACTCAAATCAAGTGGCACTTGGCACCGTTGCATAGTCATCAAATATACTGTGTTTCAGTACAAGGGTCTTGAAATTGAGGCAACTGTACAGAGGCAACGGATAGTAGTCCAGAAGGTCTGTAGCCTTCACACAGGTCAAGGGAGTTGTTTCGGCAACGTCTTCAACAGCATATACACCCAATTCATGAAGATGTCTTACTGGTGTTTCTGTCACAATCAAGAAGAGGTTGTCATCTTCGCACACAGCTAGAGCTTCTATCCTTGCAAATATAATCACCATTTCTTCTCGTCTGATGGCTACATAAAGGCCCACACTGTAAGTCGTGCCAAAACACTGCGCACTCCGGCACATTTCTGAAGGCCTAGGAAGTGCTGACCTGCAGTATTCTAGTACGTAGTGAGGAAATGTGTGCTTCTGAGAAGAGTTGGTTGATGTAACGATGACATCAGCTCCAAACATGGTACCAGTGGAGAGATAACACTGCAGCAGCTCGTGTTTCCTTGCCAGTGTCGATGTCAGATTTACGAAATTATTGGAAACTCTTGCCACCTTCTTTGAGTATGAATGCTTGGACTCAAATCGTAGCGTCCACAGCCAGATCAGTGGGCCATACTTCAAAATCAGTTCTGGGTAGTGTAACAGGAAGTGATGTTTTGGTTTCAATGTGACTCTTGGAAATAGCTCTGTAATAAGTTCAAGGTACAGCTGAATGAGCTCGTTCAAGTACAATATTTGAGTCTGTGAGATCTTCCTTGCACAAACGAGGTTCACAATATCACGAAGCAGAAGGAAGAGTTGCCACACCTCGTCTGTAGGATCAATAATATCTGCCAAAAGGACAGGCAGGAACCTTAAAAAAATCCAGTTTTGAGCAGCTTGACCACCAAGTGTCTTAAATCCTTCCTTGAGTGCTGGAGGCCTGTCTGCAGCGTCGTGACCTTGTAGTCGGAGTTTCTCCAAGCGGGCATTAAGAAGGTTTACGGAAAACCATCCCTTGCTTTGAAAATAACGCAAAAAAATGGCAACATCGTAACTGATAACGCCTTCCAAGACATCATGGCCTAGGCAAGGTGGAAGTCCTCTGCACACGTGAAATCCTGGTACCTCATTAAACAAGGACTCGAATTTAACACCTTTATTGTTTGCGGCGCCTGTGTCGTTCAAGTGAGCCACACAGTCAGCATAGTTCTCTGGTGTTCGGATTTCACCACTTGTGGTTGCGCAGTCGTGAAATTCCTTCCTGGTAACTAAGCAAAATCTGCAAAAGTATTCACCACTGAATGATTCTAGAAACCCACCGATCTGGTGGGCACCTAAGTTGTCACCAAGGATGAAAGAAAGCTTGAATTTGTAATGTTTGTTATCAACACTCAAGCCAGATATAACAAGTTGTTTCACTTCAACTTCACTGCAACTTTCACTTCACTGCAACTAATCGTCCGAATACTTCTCTGTGGCCGAACTTCTTCAACAGCTTCTCAGTACAAAAGAGGCAAAGCTGAAGCTGATCCACCATTGAGCGGTTATGCTGCTTCAGGTTCCCTAGTGTGAAGTATATCCCTAGTACCTTGTGCTTCTGCTTTGCAGAGCCAAGTGGATTCACAACCTCAAAGGAGTCTTGATACAGCATCAGTTGTATTTCATTACTTGAAAAGGAAATGTCTGCGTCCTTAAAAAGTGACCCATCAGTGAAATCGGAGAATGACATGCCAGCATCGTTTCTGCTGTTCAGTGCCTCCAATTGTGAAGTCACAGAAGGGTCGCGTAACATTCGTTGCATGGTCACTGTCGGTGGTACATAGTGCATTGTACCATGTTCCCTCTGGTCACTTCTTAGAGAAATTGCTACTGGTTCAGTATATCCAAAATGTTCCTTGAAGAACTACATTTGCAGGTGCTGTGACGACAACTCGCCATTCTGTCTGCATGAATTAAAAGGCATATTTTGCTCCAGATCTGAAAGGATGCCTTCCTTCAAGCTCTGCCCAGAGTCTTCTGAATTCCTCTCAAAGCGGTCACACACTTTCTTCTTTACTTGATCCATTTTAAGTTCGACAATGGAAGCAACATCCTTTAATATCTTGTTCATTGTAGTGGACGGGATGTGCAGCTTTGTTGTTCCTTGTAAGATCAGCCGTGCAACCAACTCATTTTCACAAATATCCATATCCACATCTTCAGTCATGCCTGTACTTGTATTTTCAATCTCCAGCCCAAGATCGCTCTGAGAAGTTTCAGCTTCAGAAACAAATTCGCTCTCGTGAACTCTGTCACTCATAGTTTGCTCCACATGTGCAGACTGGGCTCTACCATGATATCGTGACATGTGGATGGATACTGCATTCTTGGATTGAAGTTCGGGTCTGTTCTTACATTGCGGATAGGGGCAGAACACAACTTGCCCGTTCGATATGTGCTCACGCAGGTGGGTTGCAATGAGGTTACCGCTGCAGGACCTCCCACAGAAGGAGGCACTGCACTGCAGGAGGATATCATCGACCACATGTGTCCCTTTATCAACATGATTTCTCCTGCAATGGTTGGAAAACGCAGAGTACGTCGAGAATGTGGCGTTGCATGCCCGCTCGAAACACGGAAATCTGTAGTTGTTGATGTTGATATGCAATTTCTGATGACCAACGTAACTCGCTCGTGAAGAATGTGACGTTCTGCATTGCTTACACGTGTACATCATCACTCTGTAAAGAAATAACGAAGCTCTAAAAGCCAAATTTAGAAGGCAACTAAACACATAGCTCAAATGACAATTCGAGAAGGCACAGTCAAGCCAGCAAAGTGAATCACGTGGGTTCTACAGAGCCAGTCAACACCGCAACACAAGAGAAAAAAGTATTTAAAATGCAGTTCAAAGGTTGTTGCAGTATAGTAGAGCTCCGCACGGAACCTGGACCCGCACCATCCTGTTTTGATGTGGTTCGCCTCAGCACAGTGACACAGCGAATCGAGCCCGACCCGGCCCGTGTTTGCCTCAACTATCTGGCCCGGTCAGGTCCGATAACGCAGCGAATAGAGCCCGACCAGGACTGGCCCGAGTCAGCATGCAAGTAGAGCGCATCATTCCACTTTTCTGAATATGCAGCTGAAATACCTCAAATACCTTTCAATGACAAGGCAATTTTGCTGTGACGGTCATCCCAGTTGACGGTAACCGCGCGTAAACAGTCGAGGTACAGCGTTTAACGACGATAAAACCTGCGACACGGCACAGAAAAATAACTCAAAAGCGTATACTTGCGTCGGAAGGGCCGCGTTCGCCGAAGGTCTAAATCTCAACGAGGGCATAGAAAAAACACTCACAAAACTTGGACCCCACCGCACCAAACGTAGGCATGCAAAAATGACGTCTATGCGGCTCTGATAACTTATATTCTTTCAAAAACGGGGCGTCCCCTAAACAAACAAACAACAACAACAAAAAATACAAGAGCAAACATGCGTACATTGCGTGATCATTCTTCGTCGTGAGTAATTACCTGCTTGACATGGCCCTGTCGGGCCAGTCAAGCAGGGTGGGCCAACCAAAATCGATGTCGGCCCGGCCCACAGCGCACTGAATAGACGGCCCGACCCCGGTCCAGCCGACCCACGGTCCGTGCACAGCTCTACTACACAATGATTATTCCTTGGAACAGGTCAAACTAGCTGTAACGTAAAACGTAAAAACCAGTAACGTATCTCTTGCCAAACGCGGAAAGTGTTCAAATAACGTTACAGGGCAATTAGACGGCGAAGAAGCACGCTAACGTAAACCAAAACCTACTCATTCCAGTCACAACCTATTATAGAGCTAGAAAACTGCGTATTCCTAGTATGTCGCGATAAAATGAGCTACGAACCAGCAAATCGAAGTGTTCTGCTCTACACAAGGCAAATTAATGTTCTGCGAAATGTTAACTTCGCGCGGGAAGGAGCATAACACAAACGCATACACTTCGGTTGGATATTGCAACCTGTAAAATGCAGTAAACAATACCTCAGACATCGCTACTTTATGCTCATGTTAACAATACAGAGTCATGCTTACCTTTGAAGACAAAAAAAGCAGAAGATGTAGCAGCGGGAAGCACAAACAAAACCACGCGTTCCTATTTCGCCAGTTGTTCATAGATGAGCCGACACAGTGTTGCTGCTTTGCCGGTGTTCGTCGGCGTTTCTACGCTGATCCCAACTGGTAAACAGCGGCGCGGAGCGTCGAAAATGGCCGAAAGTGCGCTATTCCCGGAAAGTTCCGTTAAATTAGGATAACGTAAGCGACCCGTAAAATTTTACAGTAACGAGTCGGGTAATTCTTCCGTTTTTTAGAAAAATTTCTTAGAGTGTACTTACCAACACCTATAATTAACCCAGGTTCCGGGTCTTCGTCTTTTGCCCACTTGATGAGTACCGGAGTCTTCCTGATTTTGTCCACGTGGGACGGATATGTCGCTATTTTTTCGCCAAGCTGCACGTCTACAACTGCACGGAGTGGGTATACATCCCACTTCTTTTCCGCGGGCCACCTAACAAGTATGTGTGTCATGACGAAGCAGACACCAAGTTCTGGTACTCGAACAACGCGCCGAAACACAACGAGCTTTTAGTTTTCAATATGGCAGAAGTAGAATGGCTGCGTAGAAGAAAAAAGGGAAGGGCAGGAAGCAGGAAGAACTGCCTTGGATTGGAATGGCTTTGAATCGACTCGTTTTGGATTCCAAGCCCACTAGCAAGAACAAGAGAAATTGTTTTACATGAGCTGAAGTAAATAATAAAAAAAAAACGTATAACAACGAAAATACAACTTTTTTTTTTTTGTAGTGAACCAAGACGTGTTGCTCTAAACCGTACAGCAAACGTGAGACGCAGTGGAAATCTGCTGTATTGGGTCCGTGGTGCTTATGGCCGGCTGTCGTCTTGCTCAGTTTCCTCGCTCTGTTTATGTCTTCAAAACATGCCAAAAAAACGCAAGTACAACCAGTTTTTGTGGGATGCTGGGGCCTAAATACCACTTCGGACAAAATACCGGATGAAAAAGCAGGCGGTAGGACAGTCCGCAGATGGAACAACACACGCCGAGTGCTGCACAAATACCCTTGGTGCCTCAGAGATTGGAAGTAGTCCAGACACAGAGTTGACTGAATCTCTAGATGCTAGCTACTTCACATCTGTCCACGAACACTCTGGCGATGAAGCAGCCTCACTTCCATATCTATCAACGGATCTGGAGTCCTCTGTAGACATCGGCGAATCACACTGTTACGCGAGCTCAAGTGACGAGGAATCCACATGCGATCCCGGAGCCAGTGAAAATGATCGGGAACAATCGTCGGATGATGAGGCAGCAACAGCTGATGCTTCAGTACCACCGGGTGTGACAACTGAGCTTGTAAGTAATCCTACCAGACTAAAAGTTGCACTTCACAAAGTGCCACATGTTTGTTTGCCTTTACTGTCTCAAATGCTTACGACAGGAGTGAGGGCATGAAAATACATCCTTTTAATTGTTGCAGGATGAGAAGCTATACAGCAACTCCAAAGTGACACATGACCAGAGTCTTCTCATGATAATGGCACACAGTCTCAAGCATCACTGCTCAAAAGAAGCCACTGAAAGTTTACTGAGGCTCATAGATGCTCACCTCCCAGAAACAGCTACAATTCCGATGACAACGTATCTCTTCTACCAGAATTTTACCGGACACACTGCTATGACACGTTTTCATGCGTATTGCCCAAAGTGTAAAGCACATCTGCATAAAGTGAGTGTGCAGAATGCTGAAAATCAGAGTTCAGTTGTTGTGTCATGCACACGTTGTGTTGATACACTGCGTGCATGTGGTTCACACACAAAGGTCCAAAGAAATACCACATTGGGAGCCACCTGTCCCAGGTAGACAGCAGGTTAAAAGCCCTACAGCCTACATGGGAAATGCCCCGTCTTCCACGTTCTGTTGACGCATGGCGGTACAGGAAGGCATCGGAGTGGCGCAACTGGCTTTTATACTATTCCGCGGTTGTGTTGTGGGGAATCTTGCCAAGAAAGTACCTCAGAAACTGGATGAAATTTGTACAAATTATGCATGTCCTGCTCGGGGAGTCGGTGCCGGTGGATAAGCTCGGAATGATAAAAAGTGCAATGACTTCGTTTTTGACTGAGTACCAGGCATTATATGGAAAGCAACACATGACATATAATGCGCACCTCTTGCTTCACCTGGTAGACAGTGCCAGGGAGTGGGGCGAACTATGGGGATACTCATCTTTCCCATTCGAAGGGATGAATGGCACGCTGATGAAGTTCCTAAATGGGACACGATATGTTCACAATCAAATAGTTCAAAAGTATTTGATATTGCGTAATCTACCAAGACTTTCTCAAATGTGCAATACATCTAGTGTCGGCGTAGTTGAATCCTTTGTACAATATACCCTAAAAGGGTACCACCTCAGAAAACATGTTACAACACATGACTCATTTTTTCTGTTTGGGAAAGGGATCTTGCATAGTTGTGGTACACGCTATTACAAGAAAATTGCAGTGAACGGATTCACATACTGTATTAAAGACCTTGACAAGTCACGGCGGTGCAATTCGTATGTCTACACAGGTACAGTGTTTGGTCGTGTGTGCAGTATTTTTGTTCCCCCTAACTCAAATGCTGTAAAGTTGAATGTGGAAAAAATGCACATAGAGAGTTTTTTCTTAACACCACTACCGGGGTTCTGTACTTTGTTTGCAAGTGTCAAAGAATCGTGTGAAATTGAATGTGTCTGTGCAAGTGAGATCAAGAAGTGTATAGCATTGAAGTGTCCTGATGTCACCTACTTGTGTGTGATGGACAGGAGCAGCACACATGAGATAACATGATTCATGTGGTTGGTGCTATGTTTCATGTCACATCAACTGTGGCAAGAACATTTGCTGTTGTATCAGTTGTATAAACTTTGCCTGAATCTGTTTTGTCTGCATTTAGTGTACGGTATTTTGTATACATCCGTTTTTCTCAATCTTTTTTGCTATATGCACCCCCTTTACCATTCATCAAAGTAGTGATCCCATCTCCCCATATTAACTCCAAAGCAATACACACATAAAGATTCCAGGTGTTTCGTTGTTTCTTCCCAGTACCCCCCATCCTATGTCATTCCTTCCCATGCATTTCCGAACTGGTTGAGAACCCCTGGTACAGATCATTTCATGTGTTACACAGGGTGTCATTAAATTCTTAAAAATAGATTGCATTGTGCAAAAGTTAGCATTAATAAAGGTCTTTGCTACAAATGGTTGTAGTTCACTCACACATCGCTCGTTAATACATCTAACCTTGCTAATTGAACTCGAAAACTAGCCAAGCAAAGGTAGCAGTTTCCTTCAAGAATTCCATTGTCTGTGAACACTGTACACCATTCCGACTACCATCTTGCAGAAGATTTGGATAAAAATTTGGCACCTGAAAATCTGTCACTGGCAACCCACTAAAGTTTGTTTGTTTTACTGGTTAGAACCAATTGTTTTGCCCTGCAGAGGCGAACGTGGTAAAAAAATATAACGATTCCTGCCTGCACCTCATATTTAGTATGTTTTATGCACTAAACTTATTCATGTGTAATACGTTATCTTTAAAGTTTGGTCAGTCAGGTGGTAGTAAGGAAAACGTAACAAAGTAACAAATAACAAGCAAAACATTTAATAAAGTAATGTAGCGTCTGACCAACACCGTTAGAATATGCAGTTGAATTTTAAAGAACATAAAATGTAAATAAATTTTGTATTGTGTTTCTATGTAAAAATGTATATAGAGTATGTATTGTGTGGTTATATACAGAAGTACATACATAGAAAGTGCATAGAGAGGACATAGATTTTCTATTAACAAAAGTCAATAGACTGACAAATGCAATAGAATGTCAATACGTGACATAGACAGTCAATAAGACGTACATAAAAAGTCAACATTCATTTTTGTAAGGGAAGTGAGTCCGTACACTTAGGCTCAGAGTTGTACACGTTACTCGAAAAAAGTAATTGTTTACAGTTACAGTTACTCCTGCACAAAAAGTAATTCTTTACCGTTACAAATTACTTCATCAAAAATGTAATACGTTACCGATTAAAAATGTAACGCGTTACTTTTCCCGTTACTTTTAAATTGTGGGCCATATCAAAGCCAACAAGCCTGCAGTGAATGCAACCATGCAGCTCTTGTTGCAAATTCTAATCTGAGACACCAACATACATCATAAGTGAAATTCACAAATACATTTGAAAGCAACATACAAAACACACACACGCGTTTATTACAGATTTATACATACGTTTAAGACAACTTCGAAAGTTCAGCTTCGTTTTGTTACTGTTGTTATGTTCAGCCCCCACAATTTATCAATACAGTCACCTATTTTACTGTTGCTCTAGTAGGTCGCGGTTGCAATATTATCATATTACCGCGGTTATACCATGTAACTGTGGTGATAACACGTGTGGACTAGATACAGCCGTCACAGTGACCTCTGCGTCATTGCTTCAGTCGAACTGGTGGTGGAACAGAAGAGCAGATTGGCTTGCTGGAAAGGGTTGTCATTGCTGACAGAAGGTTAAAGACGTAATCAATTACTCAGTAATTGACTACGTTTTACTACTACTAACTAACTAACTACTAACTACTAACTACGTTTTACTCAGTAATTGATTACCGAAAATTGTAATCAGATTACTTGGAAAATTACTTGCTCACAAAATTAAGTGACTACGTTAAAAAAATACTGAAAAAGTAATTGATTACAAGTAACGCGTTACGTACAACTCTGCTTAGGCTTGACTTTTTTTCTTACGCATTTTCCGACAGTGCGCCGTACCCTGAAGGGCAGACTGGACCTGTCGGAAGAGGAGCGTCGATTCTTGACGGCAATGTCCTCTAGTCAGGTGCAAGTCGTAGGATCGAGTCTTTCATCGGAAATGTCTGTTCACGTGACATGCACGCTTAGGACGGTTGTTTTTTTTAAATGAGACGGTGTTTCCCGCACTCACTCTAGCTGTGACATCGGTGCTGTGTATTTACTAGCTGACACCTTCTTCAAATTTAGATAGTAATTCAAATTAAAGGGCCACTAAGGCGAAGAAATTTCTCAGCGCGGAATCAAAGGTGCCTTTACTCCGACTCAAGCGTGCAGAGAATCCATTGCGTTGTTTGTGATTCGTTTATTTTTTATTTTATTTTATTTTTACTTCGTAATACTGCTGACTCTTCTAGGAGCCGTAGCAAGAGCGAGTATATGACAACAGTATGTTTTGTGCATAAAGAGACAAGTGGTACTAATTCCACTACAATCTACCGGTGTGAATTCGGCAACATACAGCAGCAACTATGTGTGAAAGAAAGCGCAATTTACGCTTACCTCAGATTGACCACCTCAAAGTAACCTCAAGCGATGATTTGGTGAAAATCGTTTGAGAAGGAGAGTATAAATAACCGTTTATTTCACTCATAAATCACAAACGACACAACTTATAAATCCCTTTCCCTCTGTAGTGGTGTCAGAGTAGAGTCATATTTTGCTCTGCGAGTTCAAATTTTTGCGCTTCAGTGCCCCTTTAACCGCGCGACTGCACCGTCAGTCTTTTAACTGTCGTTGTAACTTCAAGGTAACAGACTGGTCACTATCTGCAGAGCTTCCTGGGAGTCTAGGACAGCCTAGGGTCTATGTGGGTCTATGTGAATGCGTGAGATGGACCGAATCGTGTCACAGCTAGTTCAGTGCAGGTGTTTCTTTCTCCCTCTCTCTCTCTTTCAACAGCATGTGGTATGACATTCTTGTTACGTTACTTTTCCTATGTCCCTTACTGTTACGTTTACTTTTCTTATGTCTTTTACTTTTGCGTTTACTTTTCCTACGTCCTTCTCACGGGATCTCATCCATCGAGCAGGCACCAAGTGCTGAATCTTCAGCTATTTGATTGCGTTTTGCTGTTTTTTTTCCCCTACAATTAGTGTCTCTGATTGGAAAGTTTACTTTTTTTTTACGTAGACACATGGCTGCAAAAGTGAAACCAATAGATCTGTGACGAGTTTTTTCCTATGAGCACACAAATCATTACATTCATGACGCCTCGAACCACGACTGAGACTGCTGTAATGTGACTTTGTGGTTTTGAAACTTCTGTGAAAAAAAAAAAAAACTTCTGTGTTCTCGTAAAAAAATCTGTGGGAAAGGCTATGCCATTTCAGAATACTTTGATTCTATGGGTTACTCTAGTTTACTCTTGGAAACGTGAGCAGCCAAGTGCACTACAATATAATTTTCTCTTCGTGATTTATGTTCTCACGTGTTGCACATTTCATTCACGTATAACACACTACATGGTCACAATTGTAGTGGTGTGCAGATGTGTGTGTGTGAACTAGTAATATCGAACAAGTAAAACAAGAAATAAAGAGAAATAGTCAATGTGTGTTAGTTCTCAGTAGAATTTTCTGTTAGGCCAAAAATGTTACACGTGCGTCAAGTTCGTTTAACTTTTTAACATTCAAAACTGACTTGTACTCTGTGCATTTGCTGTTGACGCACAGACTTTTTTCTGCCTCAGTCGCTTTTCTTTTTCCTTTCTCTTTTCTTTTTTTTGTGGAAGTTTTTACCAGTGCTGTTGTTTGTAAATATATTGTAAAGTGGTGAAATGTCTCCTCTACACACCCTTCTTTTTGATTTTTTTTCTCCTTGCCATTATTGAAACAAAAAAGAGAAAGATGTTCAAAGCCAAACAGTGCCTAAATGCTTGCGACGGACAATTTAGAAATACGTATGCAAAGAGCTCGGTGTGTCCGCACAGAGACGATCTCAACGACGTTCTTTCGAAAACGTTTTGCTCGTAAAATCGTACCTTAAATATATGGCTGGCCACATTTGGAGCCTCGGCAGCACAGAAATATTTTTTTCTACAACCCTGTCAACAGCCACCGTAACGAGGATAGATAAATGTACGCGCAATATAAAAATACGTTTTTGGGGTAATGTATGGACTTTGATACAGCATCTTTGAACTGTTCAGTGTTAAAATTTAGACGTGACATTAAAAAAAATTATGTCCCATTTATTGATTGCCATTTTATGGTGCCGTAGCCTCATGTGATTTCGTAGACGACGCCCTCTTTTTGTGCAGAAATCCCTATCGTTGACTTCTCGGCGCATTTTTAAACTGACGTGGCTGCATCCAGACCCCAAACTTCGCCAGGGATTGTCGGACGGATTTCTTAAGGTGCTGGCCACTTTTGTTTTGCTCAAGATGACCTCTACTAAGAGCTTCCCCCTCTCTCTCTTTTTTTTTTTTTTTGTTTTCCACCAAGGCTTGTTATCTCTGTGCGGTCACACAATGGGCAGAGTGAGAGATATTATTTATTGTGCTGCTCTAGGGTTTTTTTTATTCCGTCTTTTGTTTTTCTTGTCTCGTGATAATCTCTGCATGACTTGCAAACCCGAGAAGAAAAAAATTTCTAATAGATTGTCGTGCTTTCTGGAATCGAGGACAAGATGCTTTTCTGTCCGCTACTTATCGGATATCACGTAGTCACATCCGAACTGCTGTATCCAGTTTCTCCGTTTATTACCTTATCTACTTGCGTGACTAACCCCGCCACTTTGGGGTGCTCAAATGGTAATTCCACACCCCTCCCTTTTCTGTATTTAAATGCTGGTGTACGTAACAAATCGATCGCGGGGGTGCAAGAAAACTTGGGAACATCAAACAGCATCATCTCGTTGCTGTTTGCCAGCAACGAGACAAAAAAAAAATTAAAAGTTATTGGCTGGCATGTGTTTATGTTTTACATTAAAAAGCACAAATTGTAAAGAACTACCCTCATTCCCAGTCGTCTTCGGTGTCAGAGTCTTGTCGGCCATGTTTATTTTTTTTAACGGACTGCAGAAACGTGTTTAATCGTGGGCAGAGCTGTGACTTCAAATTTCCACTCCCATGCTGATTCTAAACTAGTTTCTCTAAAAAAAATAAGACAAAAATTGACAATAAACTGACAAGGATAATGCAGTCCTAATACTTCACGGTTCATCATTTCTAAGCGACTCTGCTTTCTCACACAGACCGATGACATTCAGCGCGAATGTCATTTGCTGCAAATGACATTCAACTTCCCGTACAAGTTTCCGGGTAAAAAGTGGGTTAATTATGGGAGTAAATACGGTATATACAGGGTGTCCCAGCTAACTGTGAACATATTTTTAAAAAAATATATATAACACTTTTTCCAAGATGAAATCAATTGCAATATAGCATATGCTGAAGCGCACTCCCTAGGAGGGCATTAGCAAAGTCCAAAGGCAATGTCTTAATTAACTTTCATTAATCAACTTTTTAATTATAAAAGCAACAAAGTTGTCACAATGACAACATCTGTGCTCTTTCTCCCTCTCACATTGGGGGTGAAGGATAGACGCGTCTTCTAAGAAGCGCAATGAACAAAATAAAGAAAAAAATGGCGTTCCTTCACAATTTTTTGCGGGCGATCTATGGAACGGATTTTTGTTCTGAAAACATCTACGATATCAGGTGGACTGAAAGGAACAGATGTTCTCACTGGGACAACTTTGTAGCTTTTATAATTAAAAAGTTAATTACTGGAAGTTAACTAAGACATTGCCTTTGGACTTTGCTAATGCCCTCCTAGGGAGTGCCCCTTCAGCATTTCATCTTGGAAAAAGTGTTATGTATATTAAAAAAAAATATGTCCACAGTTAGCTGGGACACCCTGTATGTCTTTGGAATAGCAGATTACAGAAGAGTGACTTGTCCTAGGTTGGAGTGAAGCGCATTAGCGGATGTTTTTTTTTCGTCCTTCCCTCGTGAGTGTACAGTATTAGTACTTTGTTTTTCCCCTGCACGGGGTATTCTCCTTTTCGCCCCCTAGAAGAGTATTCCCGTTGTAAATGTCGACGACGCTTTGCGAGCTTGAAAAGTGTTTAGCAGGGTAGAGAAAAACCGGTCTGAAGTTTAATGTGTCCTCTGTAAATTGCTGGGGACAGAAAACGTGTGAAACGTGTTTGGAACATCCACACTCTTAACTTTTAACGGTGGTTGTGTGCTTAGTATATATGGCTGTGTGAATTGAAAGGTCTTATACGAGTAACGTTTGCGCCCGCTGTCAGGCACACAGAGTACTTTGGACTTTTGCAGAGATTTATGGAAGATAATAAAATGTTATTTCCTGAACCAGTACTGCGTCTTGTAACGTTATTTGTTTTTCTTCTAATTATATAATTATTTACTTTCTGTGCATGTTTTACATTGTGAAGAGAAATCACTATGCCAAAATGTGATTGGTCCCATGACCACCAATCTAGCCATCAATAGTCTCCCCTGAAAGCATTTAAACTTAATTACGCTCAACTTTTTTTGGACACTTTAGGAGTTAGGTCCTCGCCGAGAGGAGACTCACTATTTGATTTCAGTTTTCAATTATCGTTCATTTTCATTTTCAATTCCATTTCACCGCAGCTGCCACCAGCAATGGGGTACAATGTCACCCCTGGCGTTGAAACTCTACAATCGCCAACGTCAAATGAAGTTGGTGTTAAGTTGTTAAAATTGTTGTTATCCTTTACACGGGGTGTTCAGAGGAAGATCCAAGGAAGCTTGTCGGGGTGGGGGGATATGTGATGGGGTGGTCTGATGCATTTTCATTTCATATGAGGCTCCACGGTGTTCTTTGAGCTTCATTTACTGATTTGCTCGTTGCAAAACCTAAAGCATCTGGGACGCTTTCATAGATGTATTGTACTGTATATTAATCAACTTAATTTTCGGAAATCAGAAGACCCAGGTTCGATTCCTGGCGTCAGCGCCTCTTTTCCCTGAGTTGTTGCATTCATTCAATGCAGGTTCACTTCAGTGCAAAGAACTGTTTCAAGAATAGTTCAAATGCCGGGAATAGTCATATTTATTGCGTAAAATACACACTGGCACACGCAACATTTAAAACACATTAAAATGACGTTTCGGAATCCGTTCTGATTCCATCATCAGAATGGCATGCGAGCGTCTGATCTCATAAGATAAGATACGCCACGAATCATCATCGCGAAACATCGCGAAGCGCAGGCACGAAACGGTACATCTCATCCCAGCGCATGCTGAAGAAGAAGCAAGAAGCTTCCTGACACATCGCCTGCTCTCTGGCAAACGCACGTGCTGTTTCTAGACTTTTCGGCGCGACGCTTAAATGCTTGTGCGCTCCAAGCTGGAGCATTCATTCTTTGGACTCAGCTGTGTTCAGAGAGCTATCACTCTTGTGTTTTGCTACCAAGTAGTCTAATAAACCGTTCGCTGTTTATTCGACGACTCGCCGACCCATTTTGCTTCGTGACATTTCTGGTGGAGGTGCGGGGCATCCCTTGTCCAACGGCCTGGAAGACCAACTGCGACAAAGCAGAAGACAGCTTGGTCTGCCTGCAGAATTCGATCCACTAGAACCCCCTAAACGCAAGAAGATGATGAGTGCGGAGACCAGTACCCAAGTGGCGCAACCTGTTGCCACGCCCATAGCTCCTGCACGGTCGCCGAAGACATTCAGCGGGGAGTATTACGACGACGTGGACGATTGGGTCGACCACTACGAGCGGATCGCCAAGTTCAACAACTAGAATGACGACCAGAAGCTCGTCAACGTCTATTTCTCCCTGGAAGGCACCGCGAAGACATGGTTCGAGAACCGGGAGACTTCGCTCACGTCATGGGACGTCTTCAAAAGCAAACTCCGCGAGGCGTTCGCTTTTCAACAACGAGCTGATCGCGCTGAACATCTGATCCAGAGACGGATCCAGCTTCCAAACGAAAGCGTTACAGGCTTCGTCGAAGATGTGTTGCGGCTCTTCCGGCGGGCTGACCCCAAAGCATCCGAGGAGAAGAAGGTTCAGCGACTCATGAGGGGCGTAAAAGAAGAAATTTTTCGCGCCCTGTCCCGGGATCCACCCGCCACGACCGACGCTTTTCTGGACGAAGCCGTCCGCATTGAGAGGAACCTGCTCTCTCGCGCTACCGTCGACCAACGACACCAGGGCTACGAGGCTTTCTCCACGACCGCTGGCCTTGACGTCGGTTCGCTCAGACAGCTGATTCGAGAGGTGTTACGCGAAGAAATACGAGCTCTCCTCTGTCCTGAGAAGGCTCAAGACCATTTGTCTTCGATCGGTGCGATTATCAAGGACGAGGTTCAGCAGGCAATCCAGACATCGTCAACCACTAACCCCGACGCCGAAGTACCGACACCAACCTACGCCGCCGCTCTGAGACAGGTGCCACCTACTCGTCCGTCGTACTACGGATACCGTTGGACGCCTCCTCGGCCTGTCCAAACTACTCCGAGCGTCCCGCCACACTCTCAGCCGTTTCGCAAAACGGACGTTTGGCGGACTCCCGACTTCAGACCGCTCTGCTACCACTGCGGAGAAGCGTACCACGTCTATCGCCGATGTCCCTACCGACGCCTTGGCTTTCCCGGTTTTTCACCCGACGCCCCCCTCCCCCAGCGCGGTAGTCGACTATCTACGGCAGCAGAATGCTTCTGCTGGCTCGCGACGCGACCTGTCCCCGAGCGTCCCCCACCGCAGCAGGTCGCCCGGAAGAGCACGTTCACCGTCACCGGCAAGACGACCTGTGTGGCGCAGCCCTAACCGGGAAAACTGAAGACTGCAGCTCCGGGAGGTGAAGCTGCGGACCGACGACAAGTTACAATTCCTCCAACTCGACGAACAGCAACGCAGCACCAACACGACGCTCGAAAAATTACCAATAACCTGAAAATACTCATCGACGGCCATGAGATGATTGCGTTAATCGATACCGGAGCCGACGACTCTGTTATAAGTGGGAGGTTGGCTAAGAAGCTTCGCAAGGTGTAAACGCAGTGGGATGAGCCTGACATCGGCACTGCTGGTGGACACGTCGTAACACCGACTGGCCGATGCACGGCTGTCATACAAGTGCGTGACATCCAGTACGTAGTCAGCTTTGCCGTCTCGCCGAACTGCCCACGGGATGTAATACTCGGAATGGACTTTCTAGTCGAAAACGAAGCAATCATCGACTTCACAAATGGAGTTATCTCTTTTAAAACGCCGGAAACAGCAGAAGACAAGTGGTGGGCACGAATAACCCCGGAGAAACGCGCAAACACGGACGTAACCGCCGTGACGACTCAGCACGTCAACCTGCCTCCCTTGTCGTCAGTCCTTGTGACCGCTACGTGCGACAGAGCACCGACTGGCTATTTATTGGCTGAAGGCAACACGCAACTTCTCCTCGAACGAGGAATTGTAATAGCAAGAGGAATTGTGCCCGTAAGAAACGGAATATTCGAACTCCTGGTCACAAATTTTCGCCCGGAGCCACAACACCTGGCGAACGGCACGAAGATAGCTGTCATCGTAGACCAATACTCCACGACGGATGTTTGCCTAATCGACACTGCTCGCATCGCGGTCACCACGGAACACGAGGACGGACATTTCGACGTAAACCCTCCAACTCAATACAACTCAAAAGCAAACCCTTCTCCAGATGCTCAACGATTTCAGTGACTGCTTCGCTGCATCGTCGAAAGTAAGACAAACGCCCATTGCGAAGCACCGCATCATCGTCTACGAAAAGGCCCGTCCAATTCACCGCATGCCGTACCGGGTCTCCTGCAAAGAGCGAGAAACGATCCGAACGCAAGCAGAAGAGATGCTAAGACATGACATCATCCAGCCGTCGACCAGTCCGTGGGCATCGCCGGTGGTACTAGTGAAGAAGAAGGACGGAACACTCAGGTTCTGCGACGACTACCGGAAACTCAATGAGATAACGAAGAAGGACGTCTACCCGTTACCGCGCATCGACGACACGCTCGATCGCCTTCAAAACGCAAAATTTTTCTCTTCCATGGACCTCAAGACAGGGTACTGGCAAATTGAAGTCGACGAACGGGAGCGTGAGAAGACTGCCTTCGTCACTCCGGATGAACTTTTCGAATTCAAGGTTATGCCTTTCGGCCTTTGCACAGCACCAGCGACGTTCCAGCGTGTTATGGATACAGTTCTCGCCGGGTTGAAGTGGCAAACCTGCCTGGTGTACCTCGATGATGTTGTCGTCTTCGCAAGGACATTCGAACAACACACATTCGACATTCGACATTCAACAACGACAAGGACATTCGAAAAACATGCTGAACGGCTAAAGCAAGTCCTCGAGGCTATCAGAACTGCAGGACTGACGTTGAAGCCTCAGAAGTGTCGATTCGGATACGAGGAACTCAGATTTCTCGGCCATCTCGTGAGCAGCGACGGCGTACGCACCGACCCAGAGAAGACGGCGGCCATCGCAAATTACCCTTTTCCTTCTAACGCGAAAGACGTTCGAAGCTTTCTTGGCCTTTGCGCCTACTACCGACGGTTCATTCCGAACTTTTCAAGAATTGCGTCACCCCTGAATTCCCTCACGAAGGACGGATCCATGTTTATCTGGAGTGAAGCCCAGCAACAGGCGTTTGATGAATTGAAGACTCGTCTACAGACCGCACCCGTGCTTGCCCACTTCGATCCAAACGCTGAAACAGAAATACACACCGACGCAAGCAACGATGGTCTAGGAGCCGTGCTGGTTCAACTTGAAGACGGCGTCGAACGTGTCATCGCGTACGCAAGCAGAACGCTAACCAAGGCCGAGAAGAACTATTCGACGACCGAAAAAGAGTGCCTTGCACTCATATGGGCCATCACAAAGTTGCGTCCCTACCTGTACGGACGGCCGTTCAAGGTGGTAACAGACCACCACTCTCTGTGCTGGCTGGCTGGTTTAAGGGACCCCTCAGGACGCCTAACAAGATGGAGTCTCCGATTACAGGAGTATGACGTAACCGTCACTTACAAGTCAGGAAGAAAACACAACGACGCTGACTGCCTGTCCCGAGCACCACTCCAGCGACACGACAACAGCCTCGAAGACGACGACGCCTTCCTCGGTCTAATGAGCGCGACTACCATGTCTACCAAGCACTACAACGACCCCGAATTGAAGACACTCGTCGACTATCTGCAGGGCCGCGCCGACAATGTCCTCCCATCTTCAGAAGATCACTCCCAAGTTTCTCCCTACGTAACAGTGTCCTCTACAAAGAAAACCACGCACCACAAGGCGCTACGTGGCTTCTGGTTCTGCCTAGGGACATGCGCATCGAGATTCTTGAATGCTGCCACGACGAACCGTCATCAGGTCATTTTGGATACAGCCGGACACTGGCCCGTATAAGGGAAAAGTACTACTGGCCAAAACTGGCCAAGACCGTACACCACTACGTAAGGACGTGCCGGGAATGCCAACGACGAAAAACGCCGCCGGTACGACCTTCAGCCAATCGCACCGCCGTCGGCGCCGTTCGAGCAGATTGGGATGTACTCGGGTCCTTCCCACGCTCGTCTTCCGGAAATCGTTGGATAATCGTTGCCACCGACTACCTGACACGCTATGCTGAGACTAAGGCACTTCCACAGGGCACAGCAACAGCAGTGGCGAAGTTCTTCATCGAGAACATCGTACTACGGCACGGAGCTCCGACCGCCTTAATCACCGATAGGGGAAAGGCTAACACAAGAAATCCTTCGACTCAGCCACACCGCTCACCGGAGGACAACGGCGTACCATCCGCAGACGAACGAGCTCACCGAACGCCTAAACAAAACCCTTGCCGACGTGATTTCGATGTACGTCGACGTCGAGCACAAGACATGGGACAAAATACTGCCTTACGTCCCGTTCGCCTATAACACGGCTGTCCAGGAAACAACGGGATTCACACCGTTCCGCCTTGCACACGGCCATGACGCATCCACTATGCGGGACGCGATGCTGCCCCAGGAACCCAGTGACGTGGAAAACGACGCTCTGGACTTCACACAGCAAGCAGAAGAAGCCCGCCAGCTGGCCAGACTACGCATTGGTCAACAACAACGCGTCGATGAAAGAAGATACAATTTGCGCCGACGAGACGTACGCTTCAGTCCAGGCGACGTGGTATGGGTTTGGACGCCGATTCGACGACGAGGCCTGAGCGAGAAGCTACTGAAGCGGTACTTCGGTCCCTACAAAGTACTTCGACGTATTGGAGACCTGGATTACGAAGTGGTACCTGAGGGCAGCGTTCCCTCTCGACGACTCCCGAGGACTGAAATAGTTCACGTCGTTCGACTCAAGCCGTACTACAGCAGGTAGCGCTGAAGACTGGCTGGAAGGAGACAACATGAAAAAAAAAAAAAAAGAAGGAGAAGAAACGGCATCGAGACGATGCCACGTCTACGGAGGGGGTAATGCCACGAATCAGCATCGCGAAGCTTCCAGGGCAGGCACGAAACGGTACATCTCATCCCGGCGCATGCTGAAGAAGAAGAAAGAAGCTTCCAGACACATCGCCTGCTCTCTGGCAAACGCACGTGCTGTTTCTAGACTTTTCGGCGCGACGCTTAAATGCTTGTGCGCTCCAAACTGGAGCATTCATTCTTTGGACTCAGTTTTGTTCAGAGAGCTATCACTCTTGTGTTTTGCTACCAAGTAGTCTAATAAACCGTTCGCTGTTTATTCGACGACTCGCCGACCCATTTCGCTTCGTGACAATATCTTACCCAGGGAAGACCGTTGGTGCGTACGCAAACAATTCGAATCCTGCTACATCAAACAAACACAGGGAGCCATCAACAAACACCCCGAGCCACTGCCTGATTGCTACGACCCCTTTGTACTTCAGTGGGTCTGAAGCGTGCGAAACGTAATTTTAAAACGTTTTATGTCCTGTGTGTGCCAGTGCGTATTTTACATAATAAACTGCGTTCTATATTTATCTGGGATGACCTGGAGGTCTTTTTCTCTGATTCCAAAGCCAGTGTAGATTAGAGAGACAACGACAGCCGTAATAGTGTGGTGTTCAAAGGACAAGGCTTATGACGGAACCGCTATTTGGCAGGAAACCGCAAGGGGTCTTCTTGGTTGGAGCACGACTCGCAGTAGTATCGCTGAACCTGTTTGGGCTCATGCAGATAGGACAGGGGTCGTGATTCCCTCTCGTGGCGCCTGGGCCTTCGTTCCTTTACAAGGCGATGGAGCGTGCATCGGTCGACCATGGAAGTCATAAGGAATGGCGTCTGCGGGTACATGTCGTAGCGTAGTGTCATATGTCATTCGTGTGCTGTCACACGACATCTTTTAGTGACACACAGTGAAAGTGCGATTTAGTGAGTTCCCCAAACTCGCTTCTCTTCGGCTGACCGAGTGTGTAGCCTCGACGGCAGGCTTTGTGGTACAGGTAAAAAATATTGAGAAAAAGCGACGGGTCACGACACCACAATATTTTTAAACGAATCTTTTCAACGGCGTTTAGTACAGCGTGACATTCTGCCGAAAAAAAAAACATGTCGTTACTCCCGTTAACAGCCCGTGACAACTTTCGCGGTCTCGGCGATTCACCGGTGGCCATTTTTGTTGTGGCAAATGTTTGAGGCCAGTTATTTAATGTTGTAAGAAGATTTGCAGGAGGTGTTTCTAAATTGAATAAAAACATTCTGAGGAAGGTATCGTGACGCACGCCTAAATTTTTTCCGCCATTTATTCTGATATCATAATTGCCATCATTGCTTAAGTGACACTTAAAGTAGCACAGAAGTCATTTTTAACGCCCAGTTTTCTTCCTATAAAACTGTTAAGTACGCCAGTAAGATGCACCATGCGAAGTAATTTACACCGCAGAGTCATAATTATCGCGGAAATTGAATTTAAAATACGCCGCAAAAAAAGACCGTGCGCAACGGTGGTGAAGAGCAGTACCAGCCTGTGATCTGCCTGGAACCTCGCCCTGACGCTATAAGGAGAACGCTCGCTGATTGGCCTAGAGAAATGTCGTCTGCTTCTCCGCTGTCGTCGGCTACTCGGCCGTTCGGGGTTCTGATAAAGCCTTTCTCCTTGCTCGGTAATGCTTCGGCCACTCCTTCTATCCCCAATTCTCCGGGAGAACTGGCAAAACAGGTTTACGGCGGCAAAGGAACAAGGCGCTGACCCCCACTGACCGGCGAACCAGAATGAGTTCTCCTTATACCGTCATCGGTGACGTGACATCATACCTCCTCATCCTCGTTATAGCTGGAGTGGCGAGTTAAGGGTGAACGCGCGGAGCTATGTCTATGTGAGTTTTGCACACATTAAAAAATTGCAAATTGCATACATCAAAACCTTTCGCGCTTTTCGGTATAATGATACCCACACTTTCATCACATGTCTTAATCTGAAATTTTTTTGGATGGCCCTCTGTACTCCTTTAAGCCGCGTACAAAGCACGTAGTGAAAGTGGCATTCGCTTGGTTGAAGTGCTCTTCACGAAAATGACACTAAATTATCCTATGCGACGGGGATAAAAAAGTTCACTGGCGATTTAGCGGTAAATGCGAGAGAAATGTGTTAGCATTAACCGCTTTCTCCGGTCCATAATTGACTTCCGGGGATCTACTTCCGGTTTAAACCCAACTTCCGGTTGTCCACAACCCGTCTACACTTGACTTCCGGTATGCATTTCCAGTCCAACTCAACTTCCCGTCTAACCTGACTTCCGGTTGTCCACCTCCATTCAATGCTTGATTCCCGGTTTGACCCCTTCAATTACTATATATGTAAGTTCATATAATTAACATTTAATTAGCCTCAGGTACCCTTTAATTGCCTTGGGCAACCGCAGGTTACCTGAGGTAGTCTTGAATTCTCTCAATTACCTTTAATTACGTTTACTTGCCATAATTGCTCTAAGTCCCCCTTTAAGTGACGTTAATTCCTTTTAATTACATTTAGTTACCTCGGGCATAACATGCGGTTACCTTTGGTATTCTTTAATTTCATTTCATATATGTCTTAATTACGTATATCATTACCTTTAAACTCAACTTTCTTGTTTCAATTGCTTTTAATTAGCGCAATTACCCTTACACTTAATTACCTTCGACAGATTCAGTTTCAAATCATTTACATTTACCTCCATACCTACGTACCTCCATTTACATTTACCCTCTAATATCCCCTTTGCATGTCCACTTATACCGCTGTCTCGGTGAGGCTTCACCATCTCATACACACACGCACACACATACATACAGCTTTTTTCCATTTTGACACTCCTAATGCTAACCCATTAATATTCGGAGAGAGTGTTAAAACGCAAGCAAGCTCGTGTAACGACGGTCGATGGTGTCATCATTTTCGTGTTTTTGTCCCTACCACCGGCTCAAGCTAAAGGAAATGATACCGTCGACTTATATTTCTTATTTATTGTCGCCGCAAGATCAAACGAAGGTTGTACGTTTCAGTGGGGGTTTAATTTAGTTCACTTCCTTCACCAGTTGGGACCAAAGATTATCCTAAAAAGGGCAGGTCCCCGTCTCCTTTCAATCTCAAAACTGGGTTGCAGTTTCGGACGTTCGGGCTGGGTGGGTTTCTCGCTTTGTTTTCTCTCGGCGTTTATGAAGGTCATCACCTCCTGAGAGCAGCGCTGCAGCTCACCCACCTCTTTGCACAGCTTATCAACAGCATCACGGTTGTCCTTCTGTAGCGTTGACCGGTCGGCCACGTGTGGGATAATACAGTCGTTGACGTCCACGCAGAGCGTATTCATCTCCTCCCCAATTCTCGCGAGAGACTTTCTTGCTTCATCGTTGGAAACTGTATTAATATTGAGTCGGTCTTCCAGAGCGCACAGCTTCACGGCTAAGGACTCCAGAGATCTGGTTATGTTTCGCCCGATGTCATACACATCGGCGCTCATTGGGCGGATTACAGACACGGACGATTCACTCTGACACTGGTGCTCCGCGATATGGCTCTCGATGTCACGACGAAGCACTTTGGCAGTGCATCCGTTGCACGTGACGGCGTGAAAATCACATTCGCGTAACAGGTGACGCTTTGCTAGCGCTACGGGACCAACGAAGTCGCAACCCAGCGTGGAATTACAGCAGAGCACATTAAATTTGTCCACCTGACTGGGCTGGAGAGACAATCTTCCAACGTTGCATTCCTGGACCGTTTCATCACCCAACGGGCACCGCCCGGTGGTTTCCAGGATCTTTTGATAACAGAGTTGGCACACAGCGTGGGAACAGTCCAGCAGATGGGTCAGCTCCGGAATCACGTTGCACAACGAGCACGACCTTACGGAGGGTAAATTAACAAACTGCATGGGGCGCCAGTCCAAGGCGTCAGAGAATCCAGCCAAGAAGCTTTAGGCTGCCATTCTACTCATATGGAGGAAGGAAACGCAAGGAGCGGCCAATGTATATGTAAAAAGGAGTACAAAGTCCCATATAAGGCATTGCGTAATGCGTGAAAGTGCACGCTGATGTACGCTGATGTCAGCGCAATAACGTGTAGCCTAGCCTGTCCGCCGTTGCTGACGTGTCTTGGAACATCATGGAACGCGGAGATTTTTGTTTGTCTGTTTATGTCATTATTTCCTCCACGGTTTGTGCGGTGAACGGTACCAGTAGTCGGGGACCGTGTTGTGGCAAGTGTCTTATGCGCTGATTTAATCCTTGGTGGACATAGATGGGGCATGAAGATTCAATGTGAAATCAGACGGTCAATTCGTTATATGTGTATAAGCGGATTATTTCTCGTTCAGTGAATTAGGAGTCTTGCAGGGAAGCAGCCTTCGCGACAATGTGTACTACCAATTGTGGTGCGAAGATCGCACCCAGGGAATAAGGAGCCAGTTCAAGGAATTCGTCTAATGGATGTCAATGAGAGGTGGAAATACTATGGAATTACTATGGAATTGAGAAATGCTGATTTCGAATTGATTTGATGAGAAACTCTACAATACAAGGAATGCGAAGCCAATTGAATGATGCATAATGTAAAAAACCCCCGAGACTAGGGAACACGGAGGGACAGACACAACACGATTTGAGACTTCGTGTTGTGTCTGTCCCTTCGTGTTCCCTAGTCTCGGGGTTTTTACAATATGCATCATCTTCACCAGCTCGCTTGCTTCCTACCCATTTTTCCTAGCCATTTTTTCAATTGAATGAGTTGACCTAATGCGAACGAATGAGACACGATCAACCCCAACTGAAACTGAAGTAATGAGATGATACTTTTGGGGTGCCGTAGCACACGTTTCCCCATCCGCGCTCCAAGATAGTTCGCCTAATTTCACATGTTTTTGAATATCTCCTGAGAGGTAGAGGCGCCGTGGTAAGTGCGTATCGCGTCTCCCAGCTGAAGCTATTGTTTTTCCATCATTGCATGCAAGATTGCACTGCACGAAAGTGGAAGCGTTTCCGGCAACCGCCAGCGGAATAATTATTATCTTATGAAACGTCGAACTGTGAGGATGACGGACGCGCATCTGTATAGCAGTTCACGCTGTGTCTTTACAATTTTTTGTTTTAATATGTTAGTGGACATGTACGGCGTGCCTGTTCTTTGTACGCGTTTACCCGTGCAGGCATTATGAGGAGCGCTGATGGAAAGAGAGCAAGATGAACCCAAACGGAACAAAACTTCCCGCGGTGTTCCTGGGGATATCCATCCCAGGAAATTCTGATCTCCCTGGAAGACAGACATTTTCCACACGAGCGTCCCCCACATATCCGAGAGGTCACGGTTTGGACTTCCCACAAACATCCGTCGTTTGTCCTCAAAGGAAGTTACACGGAGATGTCAGGACGTTGCACAGACTTAGTTGCGTTCGCGCTCAGGTCCCGAATTTTCTCATTATTATCGATACTGCTTGATTGGGCTGCTGCGTAAGTGGACAAATTCTTACACTGGCCTGTAGGCGTTTATTTCTGCCATTTTGTTTCAGCTTCGGCCACTGCATCTTTCTTTGTTGCTCCTCTTTGTTTGTTTCTCGTATGTCCGTTACGGACAATGAGCACGAAGTTTTAAAAAGTAAAGACTCACACACATAAGCTCTTAATACCGTGATGATAACTTAGAAAGGCAGTGGCATAGCCTTTTGTGTGGGAAAGCTTTATTCAGTTGGCGGCGTCTTTCCAAAGTGGAGACTAATACTATATACTGCTTGTCTCACAAGCTTCCACAAATTCGGGAGTCCTGTTCGCCTGCGAGTCAAACTAAAGAGTGGGGTGTTTAAGTTTAATGCGATTGCGCATACCAATAACACAGGACTGAAGAACTGCTTGGCGTATTAACTCACTATGCCGATAACGTCTGCGTTTCTTACTGCTTTTGATTTTATTCATTCAGTTGGTTCATCGAAAGTCGAACTCACGCCGCGACAGATCTTGCCATGTTCCTCCTCTCCTGCGGTAATGCTCCATGTAACGTGCCGTCAGGAACCCTGTTGGGACAATTCTTCAAAGGGCCGTTACGGTACCTACTGCGGATGTACGGCTAGGGACGTCATCCATGTAGCTCCCAGAGATGTCCACTTGACACCCCTTTCAGGAAATGGACGTTGGGATCTATTTGAGACGTCCAGAGGAGATAGTGTTCTGTCTGCGTAAGCCAGCACCCAAGTCTCCTTGTTCACTGTCGACAGTGTCACATAATCATCCGAACTCTCCGATCCCGCCATTTTCACTTCTGTCCCCTTCCACACGAATTCGCGAATTTATAAGACCGCGAAATTAAGCACTTATACAGTATATCCCTTTTTATGTTTTTCGTCAACATCAACATCAGTACCCCTCCTTCTGCTTCGTCTTTGTTCAACTATGGTTCGTGGTCAATACACCATTTCTGCTTACGCGTATGCGCATGCGCAACAGCCAAAAAACTCGCCCCCATCACAGTTTCCATATCAACAAACATGGCGGCGGCCGCCGTGTTTGTTGATATGGAAACTGTGATGGGAGCGAGTTGGCGAGGTTTTCTTCTCGCAATGCCTATGATGTGCCAACTGCCGAAACATGAAAGGCATAAATGTCGGTGTATGGTTCTTCTGTTTCCCACTGTAAAGGCATCACGCAATAAAGCGGGAGCTTTGCATTCACGCCGTTGGGCGCGTGAAGAAAGATGGTTTCGTGTGGATGACGAGGAACAACTCAAGTGTCACGCTCTCCGTCCCCATCATCTTTCTCTTTGCCTGTGTGTGCGCATGCGCTTCGAAGCTTTCGCAGTGCCCGTAATGTGTTGCGTGAAACTGTACGAGCGTCGCCATGATAGTTGGCATAAAAGCAACGCGTGTTATGAATATGCCTTAACAAGCTCTCGTGCAGTTTTTGGGGTGCATCACGTGCTGTGTGCTTCCACAGGATCAGGCTATACCATTGAAAACAAATATCATCCTGCTATATTAGCAAAAAATGCCAGCTTCGCCCACGTGGTGTTGATTTGCCATCATTGCTTCGTTGTCTTCTCATCATGTCGTCTCTTTCCGCCAGGAGCAACGCGTGGAAATGGTCCATTTTCCTATGGATATGTGTCACATCAAGAAAAGACGAAAAATGTCCAATGGTCTATCCTCGTGCTCTGTGCTCGCTTCCCGTCTGCGTTCTGACAGCAGCAATGCTTGCCCCTCTGCTCGCATTCGTCATCCTTAACCCGGACTTTCTCACCTCTGCGGCGATGACTGCTCTGCTTACAGACCATCTCATCCACACACCGAACCATAGCGAAGCCGTTAATGAGACTAGCATGGACCAATATCAAGGAGCGCTGTTAACCACCGTGCAGTTGGACATCAAGCAGGGACGTCCGTACATGGTCCTTCTCCTCAAGGATCCTGAAGACGTCCGGTGGACCACCGTCAACGCGCACGAGGAAAGGATAGCCAAACGTGACGTCGTCGCCAAGTACTCTCCTCTTGAGGACCATCCTCAATACGTCTACGATGAGGGCGACGTTAAGTCCTCCGGCCGGACTGTTGGTAAACTGCCGCGTGTCTTGCAAAGACTTGGAATGAAGTTGAAGGCGTTACGGACAAGCCTTGGCTTTCAAAAACCTATGGTGACAAGAATATTATCTGTATCTGCAGATTCCCTGACGGCTGTACCGAGAAGGGTGAAACGGCACAAAGAAACCTCCGCGGGCGATGACGTAAGTTAACGACGTCACAATTTTAGGCACGCTTCCTGGTAACTTAGTCTGTATCGCATGGGCGATGAAGAATTGTAGTACGCTGGACACAGTTCCCCGACAACACCGACTATCCTCTGGATGTACGAATGTCCTAACGGTTTCGTATGTCAGGTGGATATATGATGGATATCCGTAGGACGTATTAATCCGTTGCGACATTATTCGTACATCCAGAGGACAGTCGGTGTTGTTGGGGTTGAGCACCGCATCACCAATAGGACTGTCGGGTCCGTCATCACCGATTCCGAAACTATAGAACCCTTTTACTTCCCGTTCATCACAGAAAACGAACTCGAAAGTCCGACGCGAATTAGTGAGGTAGCTTTTATGCAATTTGAGGTTATGAATGGCAGAGGCAGACGTCGGATATTGAGTGTACATGATGAGTTTTCGTCTCTGGAAATCGAAGAAAACGTCACACGGAAAAATCGAATGAGGGAACGCCCTCTGGCGAACGATGGGAGGGCGGGCGTCTGTATATTGCCGAGAGTCTGTGGCCATCTCACGGAATGCCATTCCAAGGCTCTCATACAGCCGGGAACATAACACCATATTCCATGGTTGCGACAGAGTTCGCACACTGATAAGTGAAAGTCGGCGCATTTATCGGCATACTGTTGTGCGAACGAAAAGCAAACAAGCATGGAAGACAATCGCCTGCGCTGCGCCAGCACCACCTAGATAACAAAGCTTGCGCGCTCGCTCGTCAACGTGACGTAACATTTAAGAGTCAACCAATCCGGGTCGTGTTTTGAACGGCCGCAGCCAATCACGAATAGCAGATGAGCTGCAATCATTTGCTGGTTCCGGAATTCGCAGAACGGTGTATCACTATAGCAGACGAATTCCGGCTCGGGGTAATTCCGACCCGAAGAGGGAGAGGAGGCAATGCGCAGGCTTTCTCTGTCTAGGTGGTGTTGGCTGCGAGCCACTGGTGTGCCTTGCTTAGGTCACAATGATGTCATGCACGCTGGAGCTTCCATGGCTGCTGAGGCAGCACGAATCTTTAAAACTCGTTCTTTTAACATGTTTCGCTGTTTTCAAGAGAAACATGGCGAACTAGACTGTGAAACGTTGCAAAACATTATCGCATCGGTCCCGTAGATGTCTCCGAATCCCGAACACAATCTTCTTTTGATATTACTGCCTGGACTCTGTCCACGTGTCCCCGTCCGACGGCTCCACACCTGGCAGGGAGACATTGTACATTTCGCGGCCCCCATGTGGCCTGGTTTTTAGAGTTCTGGTCCCCAATTTTTAGAGTTGTGGGCCGACTTGAGGACCGCAACACACGTCTTCAAATTGTGCTCGAAAACTCGGCTCTCCTAAGACAGCACATGCTGTGGTATGATTCAAGCACACCAGCTCCTAATACTTAATATGACCTTCGTAGCATCGCCAGCACCTTTTAGACCCTATTTCGTATTGCGAATGATAATAATAATTGGGTGTTTACGTCGCGAGACAGCTGAGGTGTTGTGAATGAAAAAGCGGCACATAGCGGCAAACAATGGTTTGCGACATTTCGAAATATCCTGACCCTTCAATGTCGTTCGCAGAGCCACTCCCAAGCACATGGCCTATTCGCGGACAGCGGCAGACCCCAAGGTACCTTCGACGCTTACAGAGGAAACCTAACAAGAGACGGCGTCATACCTCACTTCTTGACCGACGCACCGAACCAACTGATCAACGTCGACTACGGCTACGGCCGCAAAATCCGAATGGGCAATTTTTTCGTAGCTCAACGACTCTGGCTGGAACCCTTGAACGTTTCTTTCCCCATGGAAGAAGGGAACCTGTACACACTCCTTCTTACTGACATCACCTTCATGTTCTGGCAGTATTGGCTGGTGGTGAACATCGTCACCGAGGACGTGTACTCTGGCGACGAACTGATCCTCTACAGCGGTCCCTTTCCAACCTCTGGACGCCCACACACTCTGGTCTTCCTCCTCTACTCTCAGGGGACTCGAGTCATCGACATTGCACAGTTCAAGACGGAAACGGGCTACGACCTGGCCACCAGAGACCCCAGAGTGTTTGCGCAAGAGTGGAATCTGGGCGAACCAATCGCGATCAATTATTTCTTGACGGACGCCGTGCGGGATGACGTCAGGGCAATGTTGATAAACCACAGCGAAGATAAGAAGAGGAAGAAAAGGCAGGAAGAAATTTTGAAACGGAGGAAGACCAAGGAACCTTTGCTGGAGGCCAAAGGAGACACAGAAGCTGAGCTGAAGCAGCCGGAAGAAGCTAATGGCGGCCATATTCTTAAATTGTGGTGGCCGATGTTGCTGATGTGTTTTATAGATGAATATTGGATGTGTGCTTGTGTGTTCTTCACGCATACCATGGTGTACTATGGTGCGTTACGGTGACCGAGCCTGGAGGACCCTGTTACCATTCGTGTTTACATAATAGGCTACGGTCTATCATACGTGACGAAATGTTTCCCCCCTTGTTACATGTGCACCCAGGTGTGTCTCAAGGATCAGCAATAGGACCATTAGTGTTTCTCACTAATGCATAAAAATGGTGTTACTGAGAAAATAAAGCCGCTAACATAGGACTTTTTGCGGATGACTTTTCATTAAGTGGATTTTCTTGGCAGAAATATCCTAATGCTGTAACACAATGCTGTGAGACGTGGCTAAAGGTCAAAAGTAATGAGCAAAATGCGTTAGCATAACAGTCATGACTTCATTATGTGGGGTCCGTTTTCTTCACACGTTTTGGCACGAAGTACCTGTTCGCTTTGTAGCGAATATTTTCGATGGGACAACTGTAAGGTTGCAGTGTAAGGTACGTGCATTGATCCTGCCACGGAAACATCGGCACGACTGGTCCAAACACCGCTGACTTAGATTTATTAGCAGGATAATTGGTAGATAGCCATTATTGGTTTAGGAGACACCACAACAGAAAGAGTTTACTCTCAACTGGCGAATTTAATACAAGGAAACCAAAACATCTGAACTCAAGATATGATGACGTCAACAGCAATGACAGGAGGTTTAGCAACTCAAACGGCGATATCACGATCTGTGCGACTCTCAGTTAGATAATCAAATTCCGCAGAAGACAAGGCGGGGAGCTGACTCATTCGGCACCATGCTGAAAAACATTGAAGTTCCCTTTGGCAGCCTAAACCAGTAATGTCACACCAACTACCACAACTTTGCACTGTGTTAAATGGCAATTCTGATTGACTTTTCCAATTATTTCGCGTTGAGAAGCTGTTAGCGATTAGCTTGAGACAAGTTGGCTGTCCCAGATGCTGTCACTGCGGTGCTCTAGAGGACCCGGAGCGCATTCTTCGTCATTTCTCCCATTACCAACCTTCTCGAAGCGCCATCCCTCATGGTCTCGTAGTCAGGCAGGCTCTCGTCCCCTTCTTCCTGTAAGAATTGTTTGGTCCCCGGCCGAATGCAGCCCACCAACGCTCTGCGATCAACGCTCTTTTGACCTTTTTGCACACATTAGGACTTGGATCCTTATTGCGAAGGAGCCCACCATTTCATTCCCTACATCACCACCAGCAATGGGGTAGGGTATCGCCTCTGGCGATAAAACCCCCACTCATCGTCTTAAAATAAAGTGGTGGTGGTTGTAATAAGTATCCTTGGTATAATGCTCAATCACGGTTGCCGCTGTGGGCCGCGTCTCCTACGACTGCACACAACGTGTAAAAAAAGGCGATTGACTAATCCTAGAAAAATGGAAAATCTGGCGGTCTGAGAAATGTTGATAGAAGCCGACGCCTCGAGCCGGGAGAAACCAGATACGTTCATCGAGTTCTTGAATCCTGTCCACAAGGTCCTATACGAACGGTTTGCGGACGTGACGGGGGACGGAAATACCACCACAGACCATTCGCCAATTCGCTAATCCACGCCAATTTTGGCAATTTGTCACACCGGAATCTCGAAATTCTAAGATTGTCTTGGAGGGTTTAAGCGGCCAATTATTACCTGATTCTGAAGCCGCAACGGTTCTGAACAGTTTTTTCTGCTCAGTATTTACCATTGAAGATATGTCTGCCATACCTCAGCTGCCGCCTCTTAACCATGAGCGCATGGCCTCAGTTACTGTCACATTCCAAGGCATATATTCCATGATTGACAGACTGAAAATATCGTCGTCCGGTGGTGACGACGGTATCAACGCTAAGATACTTAAAAGTACTAAAATGGTTTCATCACTGTTCTTGTGTGACATTTTCAACCAGTCTCTTCGGCTAGGTGTTGTTCCTGAAGACCAATTTACAAATCAGGAAGCAGATATACACCATCAAACTGTCGACCCATCTCGTTGACAAGTGTATCTGGAAAGCTCATGGAACACATTTTGTACTCATCTATCATTAATTTTCTTGAAAGCAACTCTTTGTTATCTAACACTCAACATGGTTTTCGCAAGGGACTAAGCTGTGAGACGCAGCTGTTACGGTTTACTCATGACATTCATCTTAACTTGGACAATAGGATACCGACAGACGCTGTTTTTATAGATTTTTCGAAAGCTTTCGATAAGGTCCCGCATTCACGTTTACTCCACAAGCTATCTCGACTAAACATTGATAACGCAGTTTCAGAATGGATTCGGCATTTTCTTCACTCACGGGTTCAGTACACAATTGCAAATAACACCTGTTCAAGCATTTCACCAGTAACATCCGGAGTACCGCAGGGATCCGTGCTTGGTCCGTTGCTCTTTCTGATCTACATCAACGACCTACCAAACTACATCAAGTCCAATATATGCCTGTATGCTGATGACTGTGTCATATATAGAACCATACATAATGAACATGATCGAGCCATATTACAAAACGACTTACATTCTTTTCATCGGTGGTGTTCCGACTGGCTAATGGAAGCTAACTACTCGAAATGTAAGTCGATGACTTTCACTCGGTCATGCCAACCTTCTAACTTAAATTACGTTTTGGGAACATCAGTACTAACGCAGGTAAATAACTATAAATACCTTGGACTTCACCTAACACCAGACCTATCATGGCGCACACACATCCGTGCTATCTCATCCAGTGCAAACAAATCCCTTGGCTACCTCAGGCGAAACATCCGTATGGCTTCACCACTTGTTAAAAAGCTTGCATACACAACAATAGTGAGACCCAAGCTCGAATACGCATCTGTAATATGGCACCCCTGGCAGGAAACACTAAGCACTGAATTGGAGTCTATTCAAAACCGCGCCATCAGGTTTATAATGAACAACTATAACCCGCACAGCAGTATCACAGATATGAGGCATACCCTCGAATTACCCACACTGAAACAAAGACGTATACATGGCAGCATAACATTCCTTCATAAACTTTTCCACAGCCCTCTTGACATAAAACACGACATGATATTGAAACCCTTCCGGTCTTCATCACGCATTAACAACCTGAAAAAATCTGTCCAATTCATGCTTCTACAACTTCGTTCCAAAACTCTTTTTTACCACGAACTATCGACCTCTGGAATAACCTGCCGAACAGCATAGTGACGATCACAGATAACACACGCTTTCAACAGTCTCTGACAGAACACCTGAAAGATTAACACTGAACTAACTTGTTAGATGTTTTCATTATCACTAGACTTACCTTGATAGTTGCAAAGTACGCTGTACATTAATGAGATGCATCATCATCGTAGTCATTTTTTCCTTTTTTTCTTTTTTGTAATTTGTTATTGTTATTATTATTGTTATTGTTATTATTATTGTTATTGTTATTATTATAACTTGTAACATTGTAATTAGCATTACTGTGTTTTGCTTTGCCTATGTCCCTTATGTAATGCCCTCGGGCCTTTAAGGGTTAAATAAATGAAATTCGCCTCCCACCCACAAACGGTTCCCGGGTGACATGAGGACGGAGCAGCGTCTTTTGGCTGTTTTTGTCTTCTGTCGGTAGGCTGTTTTACAGCTCTGACCGCTGAAGCAGAGGGGATTCGAAGGATCGCGTAATAAAAAGGAGGAATCGTGCACGGGTCTTCACGAAACAAGGGTTTTGCTACGAGTCAGTGTATCTCCAAATATGTTATTCACTAGAGCACAGCAACAGGCAAACTATGATTACGAGCTCTTAGTACGTGTCCGGACTTGAGATCTGACTGAACTGATACAGTAGTGCAGTTTGAGCTCTTGATTCCGCAACACGGCAAACCTTCTCCTACGCAAAGGCGTCAACCGCGAAATATCTGTTGTCATCGACTTTAACGGTTTCTTTATTTCACTGATGCGATGGTGTCCTGCATTGTGGAATTTATAGAATTGTATGCACCCCAAAGTGGAAAACGTCCATTTTTCTGTTGAACCACAGTACAGAAAGGTGAGAACACTTGTTCACGCAGACTAAAATATCCCGATAGTGTGTTGCTGGAGGCGAACCTATCCGCTCCCATCCCTCGTCCCGTGTGAATCAGTGTTGCCAGGTCACTTAGGCGGAAATTCAGGAAGTCGGCGCCAGAAAACTGTACTAAAAACAAGGGCAAACGCTCCACGGCGAACTAACTAGAGGGCTATATGATAAATAAGCACGAACTACCACGATATATAGGCGATAGGATAAGTAAAATATACGTGTAATTTGGTGTACACAGTATAAAAACGTGCTTGCAGACCGCCATTCGATCACGTACTCTCGCTCATACATATTCGCAGCTTCTATCAAGTCACAGTGAAGTTCTTGTCTCCGAACAGTCGCTTCGTGTGCAGCAGTCCAGTGATAGTTTCTGTCGAAAGATGTTCATGAGGTTCACCGAAGAAAATATTCGTTCCACGCAGGCGCTCCAATGCGGCAAGCAGAGGAGGTTTACAACAAAACTTCCTAACGACGGAAACATAAGCTCGTCGGAACTTGTCCTCACGTTTGATGCGTTACCGGGTGTCATGTGGCATATACTTCTGCAATGTTTTTGCTATGAATTGTTTTACTTGGGCAGCTGCTCGCTTTTTTAAAGGTGAATGCTTGCAGATGCCACATAACGCGTAGACCCCTCACTATGTCAAAAGTACATGATTTTCTCGCTCGTACGCGGACTACGATGCGACAGTGCCAGCAAACGTAAATTGGAGTTCGCTATGTAAAACCACGTTTTTTTCAGGCAAAAAAAAAATCAGTAGATTTAAGCGCGTTTTGATCTCTTTTTTCAGTATTTCAGTAGACCGACTCGAAGTCCAGTAGATCTACTGAAATTCCAGTAGACCTGGCAACACTGGTGTGAATGCTCGACAGGGACGTTGACTCCTGCGTCTAGGTGGCGTCACCAAGCCAAGCAGACTTATCCGGGGATTCGTCCCTGGTGTGAACCCGCCCTTAGGATCACGGAATAAAACAAGACAGGAGGCGAATCTTGTCCCTTCCCCACATCCCGATAAAGATAGCCGAGCACCTTCAGGGTGACAGAAGATGACACCACCACCATCTGTCCAGGCAGACCTCTTAGTGACTCTCCTTGCACGTGCACATTTGAGCAGACGATGGGCATACGGATGGGCAGCTGGTGCATTTCTCTGCGTTATGCACGCCCTAGTGGCGCAAGCTTTCCAGCTCACTTGATCGTAACCTCCGTCAGTATGCAAGAGATGGCTCATGCCACTTCCACCCTCTCTCTCCCGACAGAATATTTATCAGGCCATGCGCTGGTGCTGGCTGCTCCGAGCAGTTTCATCTCCAGTCTTACTTTACTCCGTGGTTGCCATCCACACAATTTACACATAGGCAGTTTTACCACGGCCAAAAGGACGTCCGATTCAGATACTTAAAAAAAAAAGGCACGTTTTTGGTGCGGTTTTTAAACAAGGAAGGACACGAAATCTGCTTCTTGGTTTGGGGCTTGGTGTGTTGACCGATGAAAGCATTCCCAGCTTTCGTGGACAGCGACGCCTTGCGCCCTCTCGCAACCGTTGAGTGAAACTTGCCGCCAAGACAATAGAAAAGTGTTGTAGTGGCTGTTCTATCCAAGGTATCGTAATATTCCCGAGGATACACGTTCATTTATTCTAAGCTTATACAAACGAAAAATATCCTTACACATGAAATACCTTTCGTTCCCCAGTCATCCCGCTTTTCGGACCGTGAATACATGGGGGGTATGGGGATTTTCACGCAGGAAACCATTTCATCGCTTAATATCTTTGGCAATGTATGATGCACTGTAATATCCCGTGGATATGCGTTGTAGGGTACCTCTAGATTCAACGTTTAGAAGAAGTGCCAGAGTCACTCAATCGTCTGCGGTTCCCTTGTACGGCAAACTTGGCCCAGATGCCAAAATTCGGAAACGGTCAAAGTGGCTTCTCCGCGTAGTAGCGGTGTGCAGCAGGGAAGTTACCTTTACGCGTCAGTTGAACTTTTCTCTGCTTATTTAGATTTAGTAACTGCTTTTGACCTCATTTCTTGAGTTAGACATAATTTTGAGAGCACGGTTGGTACATTATGCGCCCGCGGGTGGAACACGAATTTCGAACCGTTATCTCTTGTCATATAAAGTATTAAGATGTCGCTGTTCGATGAATTCATTTGTGTTAACGTATTTGAGAAAATTTTAGCAGTATACTTTTTGTTTATCGCCAATTGCCGTTCGGTCTGACAACACAACAGTGCATGTTCACGTAATTATATTGCACACACTGATAATAACTTCCAAAAGCATTCCCAGAAGTGCGGGACACAGCTTCTTAAAGTTGGCTTGACCGGCGTACTCGCTGCCCTCCACTGAAGCAATGCATCCCATCTGGTTTTGTTAGAATATCTGTTTAGCCTGAGCTTTTGAAAGAAATGCCCACACAAGAGAGTAGTGTATAGATTAACTCTGCAGCCAGGAAATAACGTCAAACAGGAAATGACGTCATCAAGGACGTATGACGTCACTCCAAGCCGCAGCCGCTCGGCCCTCATATCAGTGAGGTCAGTGGATAAGATAGTTAATCAGTGACGTCACATAGTTAATCTTAGTGATATGATATCAATGATAAAATTAAGTAACAATAATGACGTCATGGTGAAACACACTAGGAATCGAACTTGGGTCCTTTAGGTTGTCAGACGAGCACCTTAAGCCACTGGGCCACGGGCTCTACATGTTTACTTGCGTCGCTAATCAGAATAGAATCGTGTGGGGTGGAGAGGTTGTTTGATTTCTTTTACGCCAGGTGGCGTCATGGGGAATTGAGTTCGTTCATCTAGAGATGGCAGCACTTCCAGCAAATTTACCGCCGTTGAACAGATGGCGCTACCTGCGCCCCCAAATTTTAAATTTCGCGCCCATTTGACTTCGCTCTTGGTTTAAAAGAACTCCTCACGATCATGTTGTTTTCATTTTAGAAAAAGAAAAACAATGGCGAGCCAGTTCTATGTCAACTTACTGTCAAACGCCTCGAGTGATGTATTTCCTAGTAACACAATGAGCAAGTTCAGAGTTAAACTAGCTCAGCCAGTGCAATTAGATGGAAAGTGGGAGGTTGCTCTGGCGGAGGTGAATATCCCATTTGCAATTAATAATGTCACAGATATCGTTAATGGTATATCGGAGACTAGCCTCTTCGGTGGCGTAACCACAACAGAGCAAGTTAAGTTTCTTGCGGGAGAAAACATTATTGTACCTTTTCGTCAACTTCTAACGAAACACTTCAAAAACCAAGCCAAAATAATACGAGTCAGTGGTCGTTATGAAATACAACTTCCACTAAATACTGGTCTGGAATTAAGTTCAACTCTCTCTGCTAAGCTTGGCCTTCCTGAAAAGATTATCGGTTCTTCGGAATTGGATGAAGGCCAGCCAGTAAAAGTATTGAAATATCAGGTGGCCACTGAAGAGAAAGTCACCCTAATCACGTATCGTTCACGTACAGCCAAATACGAAGTTCCAGAAGGGTATTATGAGTCAGGGAAGGACCTCGCCGATGCGATAAATCACGCATATCGAGCAAACTTACACCTACCAGAAGATGCTCGTCTCATATGTTACAATCCCTATAATGGAGTTTGTCAACTGGAACGTCGCAATGAGGGTTACGTTACATTTCACCCATATTTAGCTCTGATGCTTGGATTTGGAAAACGAACAACCTTCTCCAGTTTCACAGTTGCTCAGCGTGATGTCTGCCTCTTCCCCCCAGCGCAAAATTACATTTTCGTTTACAGCGATATCATCGAAAGTGAAGCTGTAGGTGATATAACCGCACCCCTTCTTCGACTTCTCCCATTTAGACTGCAGAGTCGGAATGAGGTTATGTCCTACTCTTTCACAAATCTTTACTATAAATATGTGACTGTCAAGGAGCTGACTAGCATTCAAATCGAACTGGCAAACGAGATAGGTGATTTCATTCCCTTCATTGCTGGTTCTGGTCGTGTGGGAGTAACATTACATTTTCGAAAATGCATATAACTCAGACACCCTGTTGTATATCGCATTTCGGCAGCGGTAAACGGGATCAACCATTGCCACATTACTCAGCTCCTCTTTATCAAGTTGGATCTGGCTTTTTTTCTGAGTTGGTGCAGCGGTTTATACCTATACTGACTAAACAGGTAGCGCCCTATGTAGGTCGGAAACTTCTTGACACAGGACGTCACATAGCGGAGGAAGTGAAACAGGGAACAACGTTTGGAGAGGCACTAAGGAAAGGGGTTGGTCGCACCATCCATTCAACTCGTGACGAGTTGCTGCATAGACTCAGAGGGAAGGGTAGGAAACGTAATAAAAGGAAGGGCAACAGAATTGATCGATCAGTAAAACCAACGAAGAAACGAAGAAAGGTTGACTTTTTCACCTGAGGAAAAAAAGATGTCTACCATCGCCTTAGTACATAAAAATTCTTGCTTCTGCACAACAAATCAGTTGGACCTGTTTTCTGTTCCACCGACAAACTTTTCTCTGGAGAAGTCAGAATATGTGGAGTTTTTCCCCATTTCTGCACCTACCTCGAGCGGTGTGATTGAATATAATGTTCCAGGTCTCGGTGGCGGCTTCTTTGATCTCCAGTCGAGTTTCTTACACATTCAATGTAGAGTTGTGCGTAAAAATGGAGACGCAGCATTGACTACAACTGGCAGTACAACTGACAACGTTATTCCTGTACAAGCATTTGCATCTTCTCTCTTTCATCATGTCCACATTTATCTTAATTCGACTCTGGTATCTAATTTCGAACATTATGCCTATCGTTCTTACTTGGACATTGTTACAAATGCAAACAATGTTACTCAATCTCACACCCTGTCTGCAATGCTTTACGAACCAGATCCAGTGGGAGAATCTGAAAATTTTGCTGTCCCCAACGAAGCAAAAGGACTTTTCGCACGCTATAAACGCACCAAAGGATCAACTCTCTGTGATCTTTGTTCTCCTATCTTTAGCGACATCTGTCAGCAAGATAAATTTGTCCTTAATAACACCGATATACGAGTGGTGCTAAGACAATGCACTGACGAATTTAGGCTCCTCTCTGGTCCCAGCGAGACTGAAAAGCATACAATAGAGTTTTCTCGAATTGCGCTCTACCTCCGACGTGTGCAGGTTTCTCCAAGCGTACTCGTTGGCATTGAAAGAAGACTTCAAACGACACCCGCCACATACCTTCTTCGAGGTTTAGAGATTAAGTATAGGACAATCGCTCCAAACCAATCTCAGGTGATATTTGATGATCTCTATAGTGAACGAGTTCCTTCTAAGTTGACCATATTGATGGTCAAGAGTGAAGCATATCAGGGTCATAGAGAACGGAACCCTTTTAAGCTTGAAAATTTTAAACTCAAAAGAGCAGTGCTCGACGTTGGCGGTCAACACTACACCGACGACTTCGACTTTCAACGAGACATCTATGCAAAGGGATACATGAATTTGCATCACAAACTTAAGAGCAAGGATATACCTCTAGCTCCGGCTGCATATGCAAAAGAGACATTTATGCTTTATTATCACCTCACACCGGATGTGGAACTGCAGTCACTAAGTCCAGTGCTTCAAGCTAATGTTCGTCTCACATTGACATTTGCTGCTAACCTTACAGAAGCTGTCACGGTGCTCTTTGTTTCCGAGACACCTCGTGTTCTGGAAATAAACAAAGACAGACGCGTTAAATTCGTATAAACGAATCAAAATGGAAGAATGGGAATTTTATGCAGCTTTTGCTCGGAACCATTGCACAAGGACATGCTTTCGTGGAACTTTCGCTCGCGATGAAATTGCATTGCAAAAAGCTGGACCGGGTCTTTATGTGGTGAATACAGCTCCAAGATCTTCCCCGGGAGAACACTGGACTCTATTCCATATCTCTAACGATAGGAGCATTTCTTATTTCGATAGCTACGGAATGCGACCACTATACAAGGAGTTCTACAAATTCATACACCCAGCATCTTCATTTCACTACAACAGGAAACGACTTCAGGGATACGGCTCAGCCACATGTGGAGTTTATTGTCTCTATGTAGGTAGTCTTCTCTGCTGTGGGTTTCTACTTGAAGAGTGTACTCGGAGGTTCTCACACACCAACTTTAAACTCAATGATAGGTTGATAGCAATACTTGTGCGTAAACAGATACCACGAAAAACAGATAATATGTCATGTTGTAGTGTACTCTAAAAGTGAATAAATTTGTTTTTGAAAAGAAAAGAGCCTTTATTTAGTCATCTTAGCAAGAAAGTAGGATACATTACATCAGGCAGCTCACAAAAATGGCGAAAAGTATTATACAGTCACAATTTCATCATCACTTTGAAAACAAGAGAACTGAAACAAGCTGTTTTGCAAAGTACATACTCCACTTTTTTTGCAAACACTTTGAAAAAGTTTCATTATTTAAGGAAGTGACAACTCTCTCATTCACATAAAAAAACTTAGGAAAAAAGGTGCACTGAATAAGTCAAATGAAGATATGTACAATCAACACTCCTTTAGTGTTAAACACTTGTTAGAAAAAAACACAAGAATAAAGAAAGGGTAACATCTATATAGATGGTAATTGGCTTTTCCATCATTTACCATCCTGATGCTTCCATCTTTGTTTACACTTGTCCGATGCATACATATGATTAGGTGTGAAAACCAAAAGGGAACGTTTCAATTCCATCTGCACAAATGTAACGCTTTGTATCCAAAGGGTTGAGAGCAATCTTTGTCACTGAGACACTTTTGTTTACATTGTCTTTGTGTACGATCAGGTTCTGTTTAATAGAGTGTATTCTGCCATACTCAAGAGCGTCGGTGTACAGGGAATAAAGAAGCTTCTGTGCTTCAGAATGTTTCACACCTTTCGCACGGTTGTACTGCTTTTTGCTACTCAGTTCGAGAGCGTACAGTTTTGGTTTCAGACAACTGAAACCGAGAATGTGATCACGAGGCATCTTGTTTTTAAACATTCCCAGTACCATCTTATTTTTCGCCGAATATAACGGATGATCGGGGTCATAGCTAGAGTTATCCAGATGCTTGTCAGCTAGTTCGAGAAGCGCTTTCTCTTCACTCAACTTTATGATGAAGAAATGTGGATGAAGAAAGAAGATGAAGGTGGTTGTGGTAAAAATCAAACATCTTCAGCTTGGACAGTTCCAGTATCGCGAATCCTAGGTACAGTGGCTGTCTCATGCGGAGCACAGATTGAGAGAATTGGAAGAGGATAACATGAGAGCTCAGCGGTCGGAACTCCTTTAGGTTTGGTTTGCGTAGGAGTCTGAGCACTTGTTCGTCGGTTACTGTGAGACGACAGTTTACAAACTTTCTAACCTGCATACACGAACGTCCGTACACGCTATTAATTGCAATCTTAGCTTGGGAGCTTTCGAAGGCATTCGTAGCTCGTTTTCGAAGATCGTGATTGAAGTCCACATAGGATCGGAGAAAGGGCTTTTGATTGAACTTTAGAACCCTGTGAACTTTGGTGAGACGCAAGCCCAAATGCATATACAACTGCAGATTGCGATAGTGTAGAAAATATCTCTCTTTGTCGAATAATGTCAACAGTAATTTTGCATCGGTAGCTTTCTCAGGAAGGTGAAACTTCTTCATCAATTCCTTTTGATACTCTGACAGCAGATCATAGGGAACTGACATTTTCTCGGGGGCAACTGGCAGATCTCTGTGACGTTGGTGGATTTCTTTGTCATATGCTAGATCTACCTCGAGGAAGTAACCCATAGGTGCGTCATCTGGGAGGTGTGTTATATCCAAGTTCGTGATTTCATCCTCTGTGAGCCACTCGAAACCTCCGTAAGGTAGTGGTTCTCTCATTACTGAACCGTAAAGCCCATTAACGTCTATGTAGTGGATCAAGCTACTTGGGCTTTTGGGGTCAAACTGCTCTGTTCCTGGTACATTTGCAGTCGCTTTCCTCAGCGAACACTGTGTAATACCTCCTCGTATGCCATTTTCAATCAGCAGGTATGCGTCAGGGTCGTGAATCAACTCTAGCTCTACCTTACTCATTTTTAGGGCGCAAGACATGCTTAATCCGGGCAGAGACACAAAGTAAAAAGGTTCAATCTTGTGAAAGTCAAGTGTCCACTTACGAAAGCCCTGAAACACGTCTGCTAAAAGCAGTGCGTCTGTGAGTAAACATAGGTCTGAATATACTCTCCCAGATTACGGAGTTGAAATTTTTCAAAGACCCTCTGTGCATGACAATAATCTTCTTCACTTACTTCTGTCCCATTCAAAGTGTTGAAGAATTGATCCCGAGGAGGTAGAGAAAGCTCACTGTAGGCTTCGAAAGTGGTGACAAAATTGTAACAAAACACTCCTTTGCGAACAACTAGTTGAAAGTGTTCTTCGTTTGGAAAAAATTGACGAAGACAACGAAAGTTGTCTTCACCTTTCTCACGTAGATTTTTCACTAATGTTTCGAGACTTGCATTCAGGAAGTTTAAACTATCTAGGAATCGATAAGAGCCAACGTCTATAGCCTTGAATTTTTGGGAGCTACTGGCAATCACCTTTAGTCTACTTTCTTAAGCAAATGCAAGTGAGTCAAAAGAAAACTCAAGTCATAGTTGGCATTGTGTGCAATGATTGGAATCTTAGGAGGCACTCTCAGTTTTAAGTTACAGGTGTTACACAAAGTTTGTCGAAATTTTCCACTTACATGGTCATGGTCACGAACTTTTTGCTTCTTTGCAAAAGATTCCTGGCAAACGTTGCAGTGACTTGCTGTGGCATGCTGCTGCTCGTTTTCTGCGGTCATTTCTAGAGGGGCAATTGTACGTATCCATTCCAAAATGTCGTCATGGAGTCTGTGCAGTAGCTCCATAAAGACAGTGACACAATTAGGTCCACGATACAGATGCTTTTGGAGGACATATGAGTCGGATGCGCGTATCACTAACAGACAAAATGAAGAGGGGATGTGATCTTCATACACATTTCCTAAATCCAGACACGGTGACAGCACACTTTCAAAGTCATACACACAGTAGAAGGGAACTTCTGACATGAGATGTTCCCCTGCAAATGCTAATGTCTCTCCCTTCTTTGGGTAAATGGTCTTGGCTACTTTCTGTTGCTTACACATACTTAAATGACACTTCAGACTTCCCTCTGAGCAGAAGCCCATTGTACATCTTTTACAATGAAATTGTCCACGTGGAACAAACAATCCATTAAAATTTGCGATGAGCACAAAATGAGAGTCAACTAGTAACAAGTCCACATGTTTCTGACCCTCCTCATCAACAACTTTGATGGGGTAAATGTAGTTTTCTTCCTTTTCGTACGCGTACACATTAATGCTAATTTCATTACGTTTCTCAAATATCTCTACATCTTTTGGGAAAGCTACGGGAAATGTATCAGGAAATACATACTGTGTTATGTATGGTCTGTAGGAAGATGCCCTCCGCCTGTGATGCGAGGCAGGATGTAGTCCAGCAATCACGGAGAAGGCAAAACACATGTTCTCTTCATCTTCATGTAGTCCGTAATCCACATTCAACAGGGAACGATACTTTCGTTTCAATTCACTCGGTAACTCAAATTGGGAACATCCAATTAGTTGAGGAGCCAAACGTCCAATGTTTAGAATACAAGCAAGAATGCGAAAGAGAAAAAAAACCGGAGCCTTGAATTTCTAAGTTTTCTAATGTTTGTGCTATCTCACTACTCGACTGCGCAATCGAAGGCAGTACATCTCCTCTGACCAAACAGTTCTCACTTTAGAAGGTACCCCAGACAACAAAACGTCATCCCACAAACGGCCCAGGGATATTCCTCTATGGATATTCAATATCCCCCCTGCATTCCAGAAATGTCCCTGGGTTGGCATATGCATGTCCCAGTGGTAGGCCTTTGGACATGCCCAGGAATATCCCACGAATGTGTCACGTGGATGTTAATGGCCCTTAATGTACCTACCGTTATTTGATGTGTCCACACTACCAGACAGTGCTCCAAAAGTTTACATATATACTGTACGGTGCACAAGTCCCAGGCGTTTCACTGCATTTCTCGATCGTGACGCAGACTTGCACACACATGAGGACAAATGATTCGTGTAATAAAAAAGTGCCAGCCGAATCCTGAGTCAGTGTGTAGTGCTCTGGCAAATTTTATTCACTACATACAACTTTCAACTACACTCAGTTTGCGTGCCGGAGGTATGATTGTATGACACTCTCTACCTCGAAAGCGTTTACATCTCGGAGCCTTCTGTTTCCCCTCACCGCATCTGAGATATGAAAAGAAGAAAAAAAATTAAAGCATGTCCTGTACATACGTATACATGTGGGTTGGCTTTTTTATCCGATTTTTAAACACACAGGTGCTGAAAGCTGCACAGCCCAGGCGAAAATCTGGACTGGTCCCAGAATGGTTCCAGTTGAATCTGGACTGGTTCCAGTTGGATGTTTGATGGTCCCGGAATGGTTCCAGTTGAATGTGGATGGTCCCAGCTGGATTTTCAAGTGGGGTGGCTGGTTCCACTTTGGTGACATCAGTGGTACCACTCTGGTCTCAGATGGTTCCAGAAGTTCCAGCTGGAGCCTCACAGGTACCATTTTGTTCCCAGAATGGTCGCTGAGACTCCAAGTTGGGCAGCTTCCCAGCTTCCCTCTTTGAGATTTCATCTTGTCCACACTTGCCATGTTTTGTTTGATCTATTATTCTGATCTATTTTAGCACAGGCATGGTCTCTTTTTATTGCTGTTTATCCAGGTGCGCGCGTCTGCGAATGCTGTAACTCCAATTCGTGCACATTCTCATCTGAGGTGAATATCATAACATATTAAGTACTAGAGAAATGTAAAAAAATACATCTCAACAACAACAAAAATTAAGCTAAATACTAGAAGAAAGACAACAACAAAAAAGAAAATGTAATTGCAGAGGCTGATGCAATGTGAAGACGCCACGGCAATTCAAACTTCAAACGGCGAGCGAGAGCCGAGAGGGAGAGGAGAGAGCGACAGGCTAGCGACGGAGCGAGAGTGGCAGGTGGCAGTTGGATGTTAGAACTTCGACGCGTCGCAGAGAGTTGGTTTTGTCTTCAGTAACCGTCGCAAGGATGGTGATGGTGTATCTCCTGTGCAGTATTTACGTGTGTTTCAGTGCGCTTTGGAAGACAATGCGATGACAATGGTTCCTGTGCAACACATTGTCGATTTCCCGGAAGAGTTCTGACGCCAAGAAGACGTGAACAGCGTAGAGGCAAGAACGCACTGTGAAACGCCAATCGGACTGCACGTCGCGAATGTTTGCAGGTATGAGTGATGACCGTGATGTTTTGATTACTATTAATTAGATGTTTCGTTTTAGAAACTTCGGAGGAACTTGAAGAGAAACAGGATATATAAGAATATTCCGAACGTACGGTGAAGAGGAATGGGGTGTATGTCGCGACCTGCATGGAAAACAGGAGTGTCGTGTCATCTTCTCTAAGAAAATACAAGATGTGAGGTGGCCAACGAACGAAAGCTCCCTGTGGTCCGTGAGTGCATCGCACAGTCAGGCATATGCTTTGTCTAGACACAGTGAGTGATCAGATTTATACGACGTGGTATGTAAATGTAGAGATGTATTGATTATTTCTTTCTGCTCAGTGTATGCTTTTAGCAGAATAAACGGTAATTAGTTGAGCAATATGTGCATTTCTACGCATTATTTTCGGTCATGCATTCAGTGGTCCCAGCTGCTAGGTGGCCGGATCCCGGACCACTTCGCAGAGGGGACCACTGGATCAATTCCACTGGTTCCACTTCAAGTGGGACCATCGTGAAGCTGGTTCCACTTTCAACTGGTCCCAGTCACTATAAGTGGTCCCACACTCAAAGTGGGACCTGTCCAATAAACCACTTTGAAGTGGTCCCACTCCAAATTTTTGCCTGGGAGGTACCGTTTCTTGCAGTTTCTTCACACATGAAATATGGCACCTGCCAAATTACGTCAAACTGAGGCAAACCTAAAGGCAAAACTACCTGTGTTGAGTGCAGGGAGAACTGCCTCGAACGATCATACGCTGTGACGCAATAATTTGCACCCGTACTCGAAACGGTTATACAGACAGACTACAAAAACCATGCCTGTGCAGTTTTCGTACCTGTTTCATACAGATTCGCTATTATTGTGTAAAAGAGAATGCAGCCTACTTTCAATATTTAGCACAATCGTGCTATTGCTTAGCTTTCTAACATCCTGACGGAAAGGAGCAGGAAGTTCTTAAAGCGAAAATGATACCAACAAACAATATCAATAAAACAGTAAGAAATATTACTGACAATGCAACGCCACCACTACTGGCTTCATAGGAGGCCAACAAGAGACGCCGTAACGAATGAGGCTGCACAGTCGATATAAGAGCATATGTAACTATGAAGCATGAACCGTAAAGAAAACAGGCTGTGCTTGGGCAATGAAAGGTGACAGTCAGCTCAAACCAAACGTGTTGTGTCTGTCCCTTCGTGTTCCCTAGTCTCGGGGTTTTTTACATTATGCATCATCTTCACCAGCTCGCTTGCTTCCTAGCCATTTTTTCATTGTTCAAACCAAACGTCTCCACAGCCAGCTTGTTAATAGTTGGAAACAAATGCTAACAGCTCGTGCCTTGTCTTTTGGTATGAGGTGTTTGCGTGAACATTTAACCTTTGTTTCTCGTAAAGTTAACCATCCTGCTCGTTGGAATTGTCTTCTGTGTGTCATTTTTCTTGATCGTACAAGCACAGGCTGTCTCGTTTTTGAATCATGGAACCACTAGCTTGGTTGTATCAATGCTAGTCGGGGAATTGTACCACTCACTCATGATTGCACTGCACATCTTGAGAAGGCAAAACTTGTCTTTTCCCTTGTGGCCAACCCAGCTATAGTTCTTAGCCACTCTCTTAGTCATGACGTAGCACAGAATGCGACGAGTTGTTGACTTGATGTCTTTCCCACCCAGGTATTGTAGCTCCTGTGTCTGCATTAAAAAGACCAAATATTATGTCCCCGTTTCTACACTAGTGTCTAGTGCACCGGTCGCTATAGCAAAGGGACAGATTCACTGGTGAAAGACTGAAGCACTGGCTGAAATGTGGCAGTATGTACTTGTTTCCATTTGAGTCCGAGACCAATGACCGCGGTACCAGTCATGACAGCAGTTTACTTGTCATGCAATTTCGTAACTTATTTTTTAGGTGCCTACACATCAGGAATAGCGTGCTGTTCTAGTTCGTACACACTTGAATAAACCCTGCACAAGGACACTAGCACAAGAAGGAGTAAACTTGACTGTGCTGTTGCTGACGAGTGTACTGTATCACAAGCAAGCAACTTCTACTGAACACGATGTACGTTTCACGGAAGGAAACTAATAGGGCATATGCTCCTAATAGCACAATTCAATACAAAGAATGCATCGCCAACACATTTTCGCACTGCTCCCAGAACTCTGGCTGCACACTGCATTCAGTAATGGGCCGCTAACTGGCTGTGGAAATAGACGAGGTGAAGCAAACGAACGTTGTTGTTCTGTGTCCTAGAACGCTATTGGTTCGACATTCAAAGCCCCGAAACATATGCATGCATAAGAGCAAGAACTGATAAATAAAAACTTACAAGCTTCTCTTCTTTCTCAGGGGTTAGGGATGCCTCAAAGGCCTTGAACTCTTCGAGGTTATCAAATGGCTTCTTAATAATGTTTTCTTGAGGTTTCGAAAGCAAGGATGTTCGAGGGTTTCCACACGTGTGCTGATTAATGTCAGCCTGCTGCTGCAGCATGAGGCGGATAACGTGCAGCTGGCGGATAACTTGACGCTGAAACTCTGCACCACAAAAGCAAACTTAGCTTGGTGTTACCCATATTACAGCACCCTTAGGAGGCATAACCATCCTTAGTATGTCAACCAAGCTGTATGATACACTCGCCTGCATGTGGGAGCACATTGACACCAGGAGCAGGAGCAGAGCACGCTGATGTCACATTTGAAGGGCTTGAAGATGTAGGCGTGTTGCACCGGTCCAGTGCTGAGCGAAAACAAGAAACATATTTTGTGTGAAAAACCAACGAAAGTACAGTATGTGGGATATGATTCTGCATGAAACTATTGTATTACTGCAGCACTGTGACCGTGATATAATGTTTAGATTAAAAACTCATACGAAAAAAAATAACAGGGTACCAATAGGATACGGTGCGTTGGCTTCCGAGGCAATGTTTGGTCGCAGACCTGTTACTGAAACACGGCCTGAAATAAAGATCAACATAATGAAACATGAAAATGGAGTACCCCTGACCAATCATGCAAACTCACGAAGTGACGACAGCTCCTGTACATGCCGTGAGCTGGTGTCGCTTTCTGTGTGACTAGCACAGTCCCTATTTGTTACACCAACGTCCCCACCTGAAAAGTAAAGTTATTGTGTAAGTTACCTGCTTGTGTACTAACACCAAATAGAGCACAGTCTATAGTCATCAAGCCACCCGCCCCTGTCCTGGAGGTCTGGCTACACGGCTAGCTGTGAGTGGATGGAACTAGAGCTCTTAAAATTTTGATGAAGTAGCATGTATAGCAGAGTACCTGCTCCTTGTGTCCATACCTACTGGATTTTTCTTTTTTTTTTTAATCTCATGTTGAAATATTACAAAACTATATGAGAGCTGCAGAGTTTCCGTTTTGCAGACGGTTTACATGCTGAGGCAATCATTTAACGCGAGAAATTCTCCACCTGCCAAATTACGACTCATGAACTAATTTAATTAGGGTTCCTGAAAAACGTATAGCAGAATCGATGGATACCCACGTGTAACGTTGGCCCATTTTTGGAGATGCCCAAAATGGGTTCTACTGACAGCGAGGCTTCTTCCACATTTTGCAAAAGTAAGGCTAAAACTCGGTAGGTACGCATGAACTTAAGCGCAACAAGAACAACCACTACCGTGGGAAGATCATCTGCTATGATAGTTTGTGACCACACTCTGTACCACTCCAAACCGCTGGTTGACTGTACATTGCAGATGATGCTGAACTGTCATGCGGACACAAGAGGAAAATTTAGGCTCAATCCCACTGCAGCTTGGAGTTTTGCCACAAATTGTGCCATTGCAGGTGATTCATGTGCTTACTGTGTTCGGTACAAGTAGTTTCGGCTTGGAAGTATTACAGCTGGCCCGAACAGTGCTGACACACGATTCTCGAAGACAAGTAATAAAGAAAACAAGTTCAGTAATTTTTAATTGTTGGTCACCTGGAAATTGTGTGTTACGTGCATTACGCAGGCAAATCTAATGCTTGTATAACAAACACTACGTGATTTTTTTTCTTGAAGAAGAGTAATTTAGCTTACCATGGTTAGTTACGCTCTCGATGCATTCATCTGCATGTGGGAGTATATCAAAGGCACTAGCAGCAGAGGCAGAGCAGGCTGACTTAGGCATGTCGTATCGGTGCAGTGCTACGGAGAAGCAAATTATTCCATGTTATAATATGATGACAGATCATGAAAATGCGGGTGTATGGCAAAACTGTCGCATACATACTGCAAAGAGCAGAGCGCACAGACCGCGATAGAGTATTTCAGATAAGTTGCTGAGAGAACACTGTTGACTGGGAATTGCAGCATACAAAACAGCATATCCACAGTGCAAGTGAAATGCGCATGCAAGGAAGTCTTACCCTGAGACAGGCTGGATGGACGCACAATGTCTGGGGCAGTGTCTGGGGTGCCTAGCGCACAAAACCGCAAAAAGCAAGGATGAAACATTGTGTTAATATCACATATTGTGTAAATATCATAAGGATGAAAATGTGTTGAAATGATTAAGTGAAAACGGTAAAATATTTCGTGATTTGTAATGGGTATTGAGAAACGACATCTACATGCTGCCAGCAGCACGTCAGAAGCATTTACATGTGCAGTGGTTATGTATCTTACACCACGAATTATTGTGACGACTCCTGTTTTAACCACACTTCCTCAACACGTACATGACATGTCACCGACACGTATGCTCATCTTATTTTCGCAAAGAATCACTGCGAGAGTAAGGTACAAAGGGCCTGCCACATACCATAGTGTGTATTTTCTGCTGCACGTTGTATGGACTCACATGGGCCTGGTAGTATAGGACCAGAGATGCCTGCAATACAACGAAGCTGTACACTCTGTAGAATACCTCCTCTCCTCTGTGGCGCAGGATATACTTACGATAAACGACGAAAAGGTACATAATCACGTTCTACTCTGTGCAATAATACAGTTACCTTTATTAAGAACAGAAGAGGAACACGGGGACTCTCTATTCTAAAAAACTCGCTGCATTATACACAGGACAGGCACTTACCAAACAGGGATGACTGGGTGCCACTACAAAACTGAGACATGACCGGTGAGATGCCTAATGAAATGTACACACACAAAATAAGTGAAATACCCACACTCATCTTAACTTCCTGTAATGATCACCACAAGCATTGCTAGAACAAAAAGAGGATTCTATCAGAAACAACCATGTTCAGCATGACTGTTCATTTAGAGACCAAAGCCCTACGTACAATCTGAACACGTTTTCTGTCGTGTGTATGAGGGCTGTGCAGTCGAAGTGCACCTGATGAGTGCAATGCAGGTTGTCGAGCACCACAGTATGATTTCGAGTATTTTGTATGATTTCTTATGTCGAAAGAAAAATGCCGATCGATGTTTGCAAAATCACACGTACATTGGCAGAAGTTCATTGGTTTTGCCTCTGAACCCACTTCCTAATTTACACACGTGCAGGGAGCTACATTTTTTTCAAGGGTAGTCCACCAGATTCAGGCACCATTCATATAGGTGAAAGGAAGAACACAAAACCAGGCCTTCCTTTGCATGATTAACCGATTTGGGGCGTCTTATACCTTTTAGCTTTTTCCGGCAAATTGTAGATGCCTGACCGTAACAGGCACTTCGTCAAATGCCTAATGTCATTCAGTCATCTTACAAAATGCCTGGTTCCGCATCGTGCATACAACACACATACCTACCAGCCACTGGTATGCGTTGTTCTGGAGCAGGTGTCGCACTGCTTTGTGTGACATCTTGAGGTGCTGGACCGCTTTCTAAGAGGAACATGTGAAGTAGAAAAAATATGGTTTTACGGGAAGTGGCTAACACCCTAAAAATTCACAAAGGCTAAATTGGGTTTGGTGTGAAGATAATACCTGCAGAGCACAAACCAGGTGGGAAGTTATCAGGTATACGTGGGAAGTCATCTTGAAGAATTGAAGGACACACCGATTTGTGTGTTTTTTGTGCCCTCCTTGTCTTCTTTTTCTCGTGGGAGGCCCATCTCCGGCATTTTGTCGGAATTTCATCTGTGTCACTGTCACTAATGTACTTTCTCTTTGACACTCTCTTCTTCAATGTGGTGTCTGAGCCAAGGTCCGACGTGAACTCTGAGAGCGGCAATCTCTTGCGACCTTCTTCATAAGACGCTACAGTGATAGGTCAACGGCAACAAATAAGTGGAATTCTGCCCATCTGCATGCTCTAAACTGTGAGGACTTACAGAAAACGCCTTTCACTTGTATAGCATACTTGGTCCAATCCGAGCCTGGGGGCACGCCTCTTTTTATCATGCGCTTGACTTTTGACGTTGGAACATTCGGCCAAGCACACTGGTTCCCAATGATCCAGGAACAAGGCACTACTTCTACCTCATTTCGAAGCAGGAAATGTGCTATGGCAAACTGCATCTAATACAAGGAGTAACACAGCAGATATAGAATGATATTTGTAAATACAGCCTTGAAAAATAGGCACTGTAGTCTTCAGTACAACACAGGACAGATACATTGCCAAGAGGGTCTCACAGGTATGGTAACAACTGGGAACAAACATCAGCACAGGGTTGCATCAATGTTCGCGTGTTCATAGAAGCCAATATCAATGTTTCTCGAAGTTGTATCGCACTACCGTGCCCATTTGAAACGCAGAAGTATATGCGAAACCGACTGGCTCATATTGAGTTTTACAGCATCAATGGCGAAGAATACGCTCGCACGTGGGGCACATAAGCTTGCGTGACCACGTACGTAAGTTATCTCACTGTGTGTAGCAGCGGGATCACAACATGCTTTCCTCGGTATGGGATTTTCATTGCCTTCTGCACATTTTGTAGAGGCCAGTATCTGATACTTGAAGGCGCTGACACCACAAATATCCCCACTCTAGATGATTGAAATGGCAACATGTAGAGGTCCCCCTTGTGATGGTACCCCCCCTGCCAATGACACACGCCTCACCAGAAGACCTCATGTGCGCTATGTTGAGCACTTCGACGATGGTCTCACCAATTATGCAACAGCTGTCTGCTTCCATTGTTCCAAGCGTGAAGCCTTGTTCCCTCACAAGTCTATACTCCGGTGAGCAGCACTGACGAGGAAGTGGTCCTAAAGAATGACGCCTTGAGAACCTTGCCCTACTAGGTACGTCTTCTGCAGGCAACCCTGTCACAGTGTATGACTCCATGGCCCTATTAAAAATTTGCAAAAGTGGCAGCTCAGGCTTCCGCAGCTGCGCTTTCAGATGTCGCATATTGTTTTCAAACGGGAAAGCGCTGAAGTCATCAAGCAGTCCATGAAATCTCGCATCTTCTGACAAGTGTAGCAAGCAATGCACGTTATATGAAATTTGGCTTGGCCCATAGATACTTGCAAACCGCTTCACAAATTGCTCTAACAAAGACCGTGCATAGTCATTTTGACGTGGAGTTCTTCCTTCATTAAGATCAAAACAGCACAGTGGAGCATGAGGAAATGATTGTAATGCTCTTGTGAAAGGATGCCATTCAAAACTACGGGACCTATGTACAACAGGAATGTCCTAAACTCCGCCGCCTTCCAACGGTCAACGTCATCAAGGGACCGGGGTTTCCGACTGAACTCCCGTGGGGTATACGGTGCCAAGCTCTCTATTTCCTGGGAGAGTAGATTACGTTTCTGAGGACCTAGGCGTACAGTGAGAGGTCCAGCTAACCACAGGTGGAGCATCTTCCTCATTACCCCTAGGCACACTAAATGCATGTAATCCAGAGGCACACATACTACACAGTCTATTGGCAGCTCTGTTAAGATTGAAATCCCATTATGGTGCTCTGGATTACTCTGCTGACGGAAGCTGTGATCTGTCCGCGGACGTCCTGATGAAGTCGGAAAACATACACGGTTGTTTATGAAGTCGCCTTCTGCATTGCACTTTGGGCAACCAAAATAGCCTGTGTGGCCCTTGGTAGCCAATATAAAACTTCGGGCGGGAGCATCACAAATGAAGCTGATCACCTTGATCCTAACCACGCGATCCGCAATCCGGACTCCCTCTCGAAGAAGATGCTGCAGTTCTGATACAAAAGGTTGCAGGTAATTATTTGCAGAGTGCGGTTTGGCATTCCCAGCATAAACACCAACCAGAAATGGTTTCTGTAGGCCACAGCTCTTTACGAGGCATTGAATTGGCCACAATTGGTTGCGAGTGCTTTTTGTGATAGGTAGCCCATCAATACTGAAACTAAGGTTTAGAACTGGAGGAATAACGGTGACACGTCTCAACTGTGACACAAGCCCCGCAGCTAGTCCTAGGTGACAGTACTGGCCAGGGGGCACATCAGTGAGTTTGCTACACTTCAAGCTTGCCCGTGGTGTGTTCAGGAGTGTCCTTGCATCACCTGGCAAATCCGAAAGGCAGGAGTGAGTCTTAAGCAACTTCAGCAGGGCAGTTACAGTGGACTGTGGAATATTGTGGTGAACTGCAAGAGCCCTGAACCTTTCTCTAAAACTTGCTGAATCGTCATTTGTGGCATCTTCTGTACTTAAATAGCCTGCCGTAGTAGCGGGGGGAATGTTTAAGTCGTCGTGTTCATACGTTTCTGTAATGATGATATGTGGAGGGCTTGTAGGACCACTATCCCGTGTTGAAGTTCCTGAGGTGTCACTGCTTTCTCCATCTGTTGAAGTAGTAGAAACTGGTGGCAATGCATCACTGCATCCAGGTACTGCGGAGGCATCGTCCTGGCTCTGTATGACAACACTGTGCTGACAAGGTGTTTTAGAAGGTGAAGGTCCACTGAGTAGCTCAAGAACCCTATTTGTGGCCCTGTTAGCACTCCGACTATCAGCTGTCATGCGTTTCGGCATTTGTGAAAAAGTTCATATATGGGAAGCACAGATGGCAATGCTTACGCTTATTAATGCCTGCCGCCACTTGTTCAAGTGAGGACCGCACCCAGAAATGCCTACAAGAGAGGTATATTTGAGAATTAACTTCCTGTTGTTGCCACACAAACCACAACAAGCGTCAGTGTGTACTGGAGATCTGAAAACGAAACAGCGCTTGCGGTCATGCATATATGTGTGTGCGTTCATATTAATGCGTCTCCATTTCACACCAATCACGTTCAATCGCATAAAGGACCGCACCCAGCAACGCCTACAAGAGATGTATATTTGAGAATTAATTTGCTGTTGTAGCCACACAACAGCAAGCGTCACCACGTGTGTATCTCTAGGCGAAACCGCGCTTGCGTTCATAGTGCGTCTCCAATTCACACCCATTGCCTTGAATCGCGTAACGCAATATCACTGTGTTAGTTACTACGTTATTACCCAGCAGTAAACCCGCACTGATTCTACCTCATAATGACACAGTATTTCTTCACTAGCATTCCTAAAAGCGGCAGAAGATTGTTTAAAAATTGGCACTCTGAACATTAATGTGGTTACGCCATGTAAACAAACACTGCATTTGCTTTCTAAGGCTCTGTATCTGTGCGTCATGTATACGATATAGTATGGAATACTTACTTTCACCAAGGAAGAAACCTTTGCCTTTGCGTCGCAGTCCAACAGCCGCGTCCACTCCCGCGTTTCACATCAAGCAGCTTTCAACTGACTGAACTGCGTCTTGACTTGGCTCCGTCGCCGAACAGGCAACCGCCGTTCGTCTTCCGGCTCGAAAAGTGTCATGTGACTACCGCCGCCAGCGCGAACCCCACTTGCCCCTCGACATTTCCTTCCCCCACAGGAGTGAAAGGCCTGACCGCGGCGTTCTCGGTGCATTTTTTGGACATATCTTTGTGGATGCTACCGGAAATGCCGTCTTTGGCAATCTTCGAACATTCTTTGGACATATCTTTGCGGGCCTTCACATGGAATGCCGGCTTCGGCAATCTCTGGATATTGTTTGGACATATAAATTTTGTCGTGGTCGTCTGGGACAAAATGAATCTCAAGTCGTAACTCCTCATCGGGCGTATGTCGCCCAAGTTCTACTTTAAGAAATGTGAAGTAGCGCAGTGGGAATTCAAAGTGTCGCAATACATTAGCAAGATAGTGTTCATACTCATGAAAAAACGTTGTCACTTCATGCCCCGCCTCGTCTCTGTCATGTAGATGCAACTCGAAGCGTTTCGTGTAGTTCTGTAGTGTGCAGAGAGTCTCACAAAATGGTATGCAGGGTGTCTGGAGTTCGTGAACGTTTGCCAGATGAATTTGGAGTCCCTCTATTGTTGCATAGTACTGACGTTCATGTTGAGGACATAAGTGACAGGTCACCATGATGTGGAGAGAAGTGTCTCAGGATAGGAGCTGCCGATATGTCGATGTATCATCACTTTTTCTTCCCATGAGTGAATAGAATGTCGGGCGAGGCAACTCTCTTGCCATCTTTGAATCTCTCCTTTTTCTCAATTTTAAGATTTGGCAGTTGTCTCATCTCCTCTAGATCATCCTCTGTCAAACGCTTAACGCGACTAGGAAGGTAGAACTTTACACGTTTGTCGTTCTCCATCAACACTTCTACATAGACCGCTTCGCCGTACACCGTGTCAATCTTTCGCAAATCCAAGACCTCCAGCTTTTCATTCTTCGGTAGGGTACTCATTTTCTGAATATCTTCATCTCCAGGTTTCTTGAGTTTATCGAGCTTATCCAAAATAGATGTCATACCTTCTCTTGTGGTGACTTCTCACTCTGGCTCACTTCCCCAAGAACACAATGACCTCCTGTGTACGTCCGAGGAAGGTCATCAGCGGACAGGGATAACATCCCCAGGACTTCCCTACCAGGTCCTCAATTTGTTAGCAATGTGACAAAGTGAGACTCCCCGTCATATCCTCAGGACCTCCTATGGGAGCTACCAAATGACGTGGCTAGTACAATTATGGGAGCAAGCAGATACCTTAGTGAATTATTTATTTTGGGAAGTGAGGACACATTTGCAGTATCCAGTCAGCGTGTGTGTGTTTTTATATATTTTCAACCTCGGTCACTACCTACCATTTGAGGTTTCTCATCTGTATTTGTTCAGCGTATTTCTCATCACAAACAATGAGTGTCACAGTTTTAAAAGCAAAAAAAAAAGATATGTATATATAAAAGGCTCGTAGGCCACTAAGACCACCGAAATCGCTTAGAAAGGCGTATGGTGTAGCAACATTTCCTTTCCAAGACAGAACAGATACAACTTATTGCTTGTCTTGCGAACTTCAGCAGATTCGGGAGTCCTTTTCGCATCTCAGTCAAAAGAAAGGGTGAGGTATCTAAGTTTAACTTGATTTTGCACATAAGCAACAATGAGCTGAGAAATTCCTTGGAGTATTAAATCGCTATGAAGGTAGTGTCCGTGTTTCTTACTGCTTTGGTTTTAGGAATGCATCGTAAGTGAAGCTTGAGCAGTGAAACACTATTATTTTTTGTCTCTTCGGAAATAAAATGCTCCGTGCAACCTCCTGCCAGGGACCCTTTGCGGACACTCATGCAACAAGACCGCAGTGAAAGGTCTTGCAAACTGTATCTTACTGCACGTCAAACGCAGCACATGGACGGATTCCTTTAAAATTCGAAGCTCAGTATTTGCACCACTATATCTGTCTTTATTTTATATTTTTGTTTGTATTTTTTAAATTTATGCATGAACACTCCTTCTTTGATATTTTATTGGGTAATGAGAAATAAATCGGGGACTTGATAACTGCTAGCAGGTATTAAAATGCACAACGCAGGATTAAAGTTATTTACTTCTCCTGTGCTCGTCCTCTGGTTGACGACCGCAGGATGTACGCAAATGACAGTCACTGGAATCTCCTATGATGACAGCCTGGGGACCTCCTCCGTTCATACCATCACGGACGAGGACGTGATGACACTTTGAGGACATCCTGAGGACCGCGTGTGTTCTTGGGGTTATTCTTTTCTACACACAGAGTGAAGCTGAAAATAAGAATAAATATAAGCACACTGTCCCACATATCGGAGCGAAAGGAAAAAAGTGTAACGTACCCTTCCTCCTGTGAGGATCTGTGCGAAGAATCGTCATGGAGGACAGTCTTATATAGCGCTTTGCGAACAGTGCATGCATAGACATGTTAGACTTTGTTGGTTACCTTCTCTGACGTAACTAATCACGTGCTCATCACATGTCTAGACAAGTTTGAACAGGAAAAAAGTAAGAAAAAAACCCGTCTAGAACAGACTTGTTCCGAAAAAAAAAGATACAGTCACAGACTCATATTGCGTGTTTGCACAAACTGAAAGTGCTAGAACTTGAGAATTCTACACTGACTTGCTGCACAAGATATACAGATATGAGTTTCTCAGCTCCCATATCCAACATTGACAAACTAAAGGGGTGCATAAAGGTTAAGTGTTGTTTGCCATTTATCGTTTTCATAAAAAAACACACATGCTTGAAGAAAAAAAAGAGTAAAAGTCTTATGTAATGTGCTATTTATACCAGTCTTTATTTACTTGGAAGAGATGACTGAGGTTAGACCTTATAGGTTTATCACTCCTGTCTCAATGACTATATCTGGACAAAGTCAAAGTGGAAAGACGACACTCGTTACACGTTTGATCAAGCATAGAGCCACTGTCTTCGATAAACCTTTCGATCGTATACTATACATATACTTGTACAAGCAACCTATTTTTGATGATTTTCCCGAGGTAACTTTCAGTCAAGATATTCCCACTAACCTGGAGGATGTTAGAAATTCTTTAATCATATTTGACGATTGCTTGGCTGACAAGAAAAGGCTAAAAGAAATCTGTAACTTCTATGTAGCTGGATGCCACCATCTCAACTGTTCGGCCATCTTCATTACTCAATATTTATTTGTTAATGATCCTCTGTATAGATGTATTCAGTTCAATAGCAGTGCTCTAATTCTATGTCGTTCTGCTCGAACTGTGGATCAATTACAAATACTTTCACGACAATTGTTTGGACGGAACAAAAGCGACTTATTGACAAGCATATATAAGGATGCTTGTAAGAAACCGTATTCATACATCGTAATTGACTTGTCTCAAAATTGTTCAGACCACTATCGAGTGTGGACGAACATATTTCCCGACGATCATCGCCAAATAGTATATAAAACATGAAACGTGTAAAGAAGAATATTCATTTTCTTCACTTGCTCGCAGAAACTACGTCACCCGAGAAACGTTATGATCTTTTGGAGCATGCTACAAAGGATCAGTTGAATACGGTCAGAGAAATTTGTATGAACCTTTGTGAAGGAAACGTCACAGTAACTCCGAGAGTAAGAAAGCAATTAAAACCTTACGCAGCATCAATTCGCATTTTGGCAAAACGAGACGCAACGGGGGTCAAGAAAGCTAAAAAGGTCTTGCAACAATCAGGTGGTTTTCTGCAGTTTCTATTACCACCTTTGTTGGGTCTCACCTCCTCATTGGGTGGAAGAGCGATTGCAAAAGCAATCGGAGTATAATCGATGCAGAAATACGAACTTGTACCTTACCGAGAAGATCACATCCCAAATATATTGAAGAAAGATGAACCGGATGACATCAAGGCAAAAGAGATAATTCAGTATCTTCACTCTTTGCTACATTCAAGTAGAGCTGCAAAACAACATACAAGCGAAACACTTCCTGGATCGCGAGAAGAAGGAACACAGACCGAGGAGGGGGAGAAAAGTGACACAATTGTTGGTTTTATGAGTAGTGGTAATAAGGTCAGAGCAAACCAACTTCTGCAACTTCTACAACCAACAATCTCCTGGAATGCGCAAACCTTCGAAGTAATCGTTGACGGTCAAACGTTGGAGAATAGTAATATAATCGATCTCGTTTATTATCTTGTCTCAAGAGCGAGAAATGTTCCAACTCCTCCTTACTTCGATCGCATCTTGCTGCTATTGGTCAAACTGAATCTACCAACACTTATTGTGCATCCAAATCGTTTAAAAAAACACAGAGTAACGGGAGCATCGAGCAGTCGAGCATCGCCTGTTACAAGTGAAGCAAGCACACCTGAAGGTGCCTCGCCAGCAATCACACGTGCTGCAAAGCGTGCCCGCCGAAACCTAACATGGAGCCCATATTGAAGCCTGTGCTGGAGGAACAGAAAGACTATTTTCAAGATGAAACCATATTGTCGCACTTCCCTCCAAGGCATCATAAACAGGTATTAGCAATACTCAAACTGATAACAAATGTTCTAGCTTACGACGAGTACGGAAGAGTTATATGTCACGGGAAGGTAGTGCCACACTCGTCCATTGTCGAATTGCTGAAGTATGAACTTCACAACAGACAACCTTCCTGGATGAGAGGAGACGTGTCAGCTACAATAAATGCCTATCTATCCCTTGACGCTCTTCGAGTTCGCAGCAGAAGAAAGCACTAATGGCCGCCTATTACGACCCAGAACATGCCGGCAGTTTTGGTGGAGTGCAGAGACTCGCTCAAGCCATCGGTGAAAAGAAGGGCAGAGTTGCTAAATATCTGGAGACAAGTGATGTTTACAGCTTACATAAGGAGTACAAGCGACCCAAGACCTTTCGGAAAATAATTGCACTCGGAAAGCAGGAAATGTTCCAAATCGACCTAAAGGACATGCAGTCTCTAAAAGGGCAAAATGATGGTTTTCGCTATTTGTTCTTCTGTATAGATGCTTTTTCCCGGCTCCTCGCTGTTGTACCCATTCGCAATAAAAAATCTCCTGAGATTCTTCGAGCATTTAAAGTTGCATTTAAGAGGATCGGTACTCCACGGCTGATACATAGTGATCGAGGAACAGAGTTTACGAACAAGGTAGTGTGAGAGTTCTTGAAAAGAAAAGGCATAACGTTATATCATTCTATGTCTATTTATAAATGTGCGATCGTTGAGAGATGTCAGCGAAGTATTGTGTCTACACTTTACCGTATCTTTACCTATCAGGGTCATAAACGTTATGTGAGGATTCTACCTCAAGTAATCAAAGCGTACAACAATCTAGTGCACAGGACTCTCTCTGCGAGACCTGTGGATGTAACCAAAGAAAACGAGCACATTTTCCGAGAAAGACTTTACCCCACCCCAACTGAAGCCCCAAAGAAACCACGTTACAATCTTGGTAATCTCGTTAGAATTGCCAAATATAGACACCAGTTAACAAAGAGATATTTGCAGTCATTTACGAGAGAGATTTTTTCGGTGAGAGCAATCAAAATAGGTTATCCTAATACATACCTACTGCGTGACCTTAACAATGAAGATATCATTGGTAGTTTCTACAAGAGTGAAATGGTAAGAGTGAGAGAAGTACCGAAAGTAGAAAAGATTATAAAAAGACGAGTTAGAAATGGAAAGCTCCAGTATTTAGTTAGATTCAGTGGAACTACGGACAAGAAGTGGATAGCAGAAAATTACCTCGGTTGAAAAAAAAAATGACCAGTACAGCATGGTCCGACGTTGAAACCCAGCCTGGCAATTCATGGTCCACAGACGACGAAACAGAGCAATCGGAAAAAGGAGAAGATGAATGCGGTAAATGGAATAGGAGGTCCCACATATTTCAACTCCATCTGCCATGTAATGAGAAACATACCTCTTGGAAGCAGCTATCAAATTGTGGGTTAACAACGGTCAAGAGGACGCCATTAGCGGAAGCTTTTCAAATTGTGACGAACATTGTGCTGTTTCGAGCTCTACCGAATAATCCTCCAAATCAAGTCATTTGGGAAACTGCAAAGGAAATGTATTCCATGCTTCATACAGACGATTCGTTTTTAACAAGTTCATCCTTCGTTTTACTAACCGAATGGTCACGGCAAATGAGTGAGCTATTTGACTATTCGACTCGTTTCGATGCCATGCAACTTGCTACAAAGAGTCTGTGTTTTATCGACACTGCCATAAAGCATGGATTCCATTCAACTGCCAAGTACATAACTTTATTTACTCTGGACCTTTTGAAAAATCGACTTGTTTGTGAATAAGAAAAATGTATCGTCAATAAGAAATAAATTCATCCTCAATACTAAGACTTTCTCACTTCATCATAAAAGAGCGAAATGGATAGGGTGTGTTTTCTATTTTGTCTTCTGTGTCACATATTCTTTCTCGTTATAGTAACTTTAGAGTTAACGAAGTCATCATCTTCACTTCGACAAGGTAACTGTAGCAAAGAAGTTGAGCTGGAAGAATACGTTTATGCCCATACGTGTCCTCCTAATGCATCACTGCTGGCGTTACGACTTTGGGACAAGACTGGTCTTCCAACACGCTATGGAGTTACTCTCACACACAATGAAACACAACAGCTACAGATGTGCTTGAGATTGGTGAATGTCAGTCATAGCTTTTACGATCAGGAATGTGTAGAAGTATGTTGTTTGTGTGAGGATCGGGAGCTAAAAGTTCACCGCTGCCCACAAAATGTATACACACTCGGTCGAACACATGGCCAACATCATTCTGGATATGGAATTACGCTGTCGAAGAGGGCTGTTATATTGTTGTTAAAGTATCTCAATAAAAAGATTTTATCGGAGAATCACTAGTTTATTTTATTTTGTTTTTAAGTGAGTAGAAATATGTACATAATAATGAAGCACTCTTTGAGACATTATACTATTTCGTTTCAACTTGTTTTTTTTGTTTTAGTTCTTAACATGTGTCGCTATCATTCCATGCTCGCCTCTCTTCGGAAAAGTGATGAAAAGCAGACGACGCTGGATCTCTTCCTTTGCGAAAGCAGATTTCAAAAGTGCTACCCACGCTCTACTTTGCAAAGGAAAAAAGAAAAAAAGGTTAACGAAGAGTTTGCGGACCGTGAGTAACGAGGATGTTGACTGCAACGATGTAACACGAAGCCATATGCATGGAGCGATCACGTGGAAGGAAAAGATGTAACACGATGTCGAATGCGCAAAAGTTGTCAAGCGGAACGAAGTGAGATTAGGCTAGCGATGAGTTTGCGGAAAGAGGTGATTAGTGTCTATGACGTCTACAAGGCACGCTGTTGTCACGTGGAAGTTGTCAATAAAAGTATGGGAAAGAAAACCTTGACATAAAGATGGCTGAAACATTCAACAGAACTCCTAGCACAGCGTCGAATCCAGAGAGGGGGGGCAGTCATGTGGCCTGCCTGTCAAATCCTTATGTTTTCGCCGTCACTGCGAGCCCCTCTCTGGTGAGGCTGAGCTTTGCTCAATGTTCATAGCATCCGAGTTCATTGTAGCATTCACGGAAATGCAGTACGAACGGTTCATGATTGTCTCCGTCACTTCCCCATACCGTCTGGCTCACTGTAGAAACTTCAGCGGCTCGTCGGCATCATGTGTAGACGCAGTGTTGCGGATTTGGCCGCTCAAATCGGATTTAAATCAAATCGGCACTTTTTCTGAAGGTAGTAAATCAAATCCAAATCAAGTCCGGATTTAATTTTCGCACGTTAAATCAAATCCTTTTAAATCCGGATTTGTTTTTCCGGCCCTAAATCAAATCCGCTTTTAAATCCGAATTTATCGAATCTTTTAACAAATCCGGGAGCCAAAATTCGTGCAGTAGCATTACTATACCTATAACCGTGTCTACAAATTACTCATACTGCACGTATTCACTAAACAACGCTTAAATAACAGCGTGACGTGGCACAAAGTGCAATAAATTTCGTCTGATTGACGAGGATATAAAGGGCCAACATATCAATCCGCCTGCCGAAATTTCATATTTCATTCATATTTTAGGACAAATTTTTGAGTTTAGAAAGACATTTTCGGTTACGCCTGCTCGGCGTGTACCAGACTATCAGTCACCACGTATCAGCCTGTGTAATTCCCCGTTGGCTGAGACGGCTCTCCTCGCCGGCGCGTAGCCGACAGCTGGCCACTCCGCCGCGCGGAGCCAGTGGAAGAGGGGCGCAAAGGGAAGCCCAACGAAAATACATGTAATGAAAGAATGATGTGAGCTGAGTTGAAGGCATCCAGAAAGAAAATAGTAAAACTTTATCGAAAATCAGCCGCACTTTCTGTTACATTGCCAACACGTAATTCGTTAAGTGCCCTTAAATTTTTGTGTTACACCAAAATAGAAAAAGAGATACTGGTAAAAGTGTATTGAATCGTAGATGACTGGCTCACTCTGTGAGGTGCGGTGCACAACCCCCATCTCCATCATCACGTATGGTGTTGGTGTTGACTCGGGCTTAACGGGGCATGAACAGTGTGGGGTTGGTAGGTATGGTACACCTTCAAAAAAGCGGATTTTGGGTTAGGAACCTCCTCATCATTTAGCACCGAGCGAACACGCCTGACTGAAGGAATTCCTATCGCGGGCCTAGGCTCAGCTACGCCCAAAAACACACGCCTGCGTCGATTTCTACCATCAGTACTCAAAAGACCACAGGTCGTTGGTTACTATACCCTGGGGGTCACAATTAAATGGATCGTTTATAAATCTTCGGACATGTTACGAATATTTATACTAAACATGTAGCCCATGGGTCTGTTTTAATGCTGACGTTTCGGGGCTTTGTAAAAATTTTCCTCGCGCAGTACAGACTGTTGTAATCAAGGAAAAAAAAAGGGGGGGGCATGCGAGGCAGAGGGAGTGGCACATCTTGCGAAGGGCTTTCCTTCCCGAAATCACGAAATGATAGGATGTGATATATTTATTGTTCGTTTTTACTTTGTTTTGACGTGAATGCGTGTACCTGTATGCGTTTAGTATGATGGAGAAGACCAAGAATTTCACGACATGATTTGGCAAGCTTGAAATGGGTCGTGCTTGAAGACTCAGCTAGAGGTCCACGGGAAAGGTGCCGTTGAATCGACAGAAAACGTTAACTGCGTTCAAAGAACTGCACCTGGTGTACCCTCGGTGCGGTGAGGAGAAGTGATTGGAACAAAACGGCTACTCCTGTCGCTCTGGGGAGAGGACGCCGCAGATTTCGGACAAGGTCACATCAATTCGCGTAGAATGCGAAACGGCGCTTCGGTCAATTTCAAATCCATGCATCTTGTGAGGGAGCTTGGCGAAATCCACGCGCAAATCTGTTGAAAAAGGGGCGATGCAATCCAAATCCAAATCATTCGTGGAAAATGCGATTGAATCCAAATCCAAATCATACCTGGAATATGCAATTGAATCCAAATCCAAATCCTGCCCATATTTTTTTGTGCAAATCAAATCGCAAATCAAATCTGCCAGCTCTCCGGTGGATTTAAATCCGGATTTAAATCAAATCCGTGGATTCAAATCCGCAACACTGGGTAGAGCGACTTTGCTCCTCATCGGAGCGAGACAGCCTTTCTAAGACTCTCTCATGCAACGGGAAAGTTGTCCTACAACTTCATCAGCCAAGACTTGAGTGTGATGACCTCCTTTTGTCGGAAAATCTCCGCAAAGAGACCAGTGATCTGTTGGACTTTCTGTTCGCTTTGGATATCACCAACACAAAATCAACACTGCCTCATCGTCGTCCTCACACGGTATGTGGATCGACTTAATTTAAATGTCGATTCGATGCTGTGTTAGGTTGACTGTGTCATGTAACGTCAATAGAAGGAATATTTATCCCTACAGCGAGACATGTGTGTAATTGTCTTACAATATGTCCGTTACTTACTTTGCATAACACAGTGAATTAGAGTATGAAAATCCAAATGTCAACGAAGCTCAACTGTTTTGTAAACTAGAGTAGCACTATGCTTTGCTCATTCTTTGAAATGACTATAGACTTGAAAGATAACTGTGATCTAACTGTTATAATAAAAATAAGTCATGAAAAAGCGAATGAATTTGTTCTTTTTTTATACTCGTTATATTTTACTGTTTCGTTAGGGATGGAGAAAAATTTACAATAATGTTTTCTCCCACATTTTGCTTGCTCTCTCATGCTTACAGTATCGAGGAGGGGCTCTCCTCGTGTTATTGTTAATTGCAAATGGAATATTCATCTCGGTCAGAGCAACCTGCCACTTTCGATCTAATTGCACTGAGTGAGCGAGTTTCATTCTAAACTTGCTCCTTGTGTTACTAAGAAATACATCACTCGAGCTGTTTGACAGTAAACTGACGTAGAAGTGCTTCGTAATTTTTTTTTTGAACGAAATCATCGTGAGGAGTCTAATGGACTAATGGCGGGAATTTTTTTAATTCGTCATAGCTTCATCTGTTGAGGCAAAAGTGAATTCGCCATCTGTTTAAAATGTCAGAAAAGGTGGGCAAATTTAAAATATGCTGTAAGCTGTTGAACATGACACAAAAATCTGCGGGCGCGAAGGGGGGCGCGAGTAGCGCCATCTGTTGAACGGCGGTAAATTTGCTGGAAGTGCTGCCATCTCTAGATGAACGAACTCAACTCCCCATGACGCCACCTGGCGTAAAAGAAATCAAACAACCTCTCCACCCCACACGATTCTATTCTGATTAGCGACGCAAGTAAACATGTAGAGCCCGTGGCCCAGTGGCTTAAGATGCTCGTCTGACAACCTAAAGGACCCAAGTTCGATTCCTAGTGTGTTTCACCATGACGTCATTATTGTTACTTAATCTTATCATTGCTATCATATCACTAAGATTAAAGGACAACGGAAACGAAATTTGTCCATTGCAAAAAGGGGACCGAACAAGGTGTAAATATTATGTAAAATTATGGTGCCACTAGTATTTTGCAAGTACGCTGTGCGGATGGCCATATTTCTGACGATTACGAGAGCGCTGGGCCGCCCACCCGACACGATCGCCCATGGAGCGCGCCAAGCATTGCGGGAAAATCTGAGGAGCGCGTGACGTCAAATATCTCTCGCGCTCCATGTGGGGCTTCCCGGCACAAACACGGCGAATTCTGAATAACGCCTGAAGATGTTTGATTCGGAGATCTCGTGGAAGTTTGAAGACAATATATCCTATGAGAGATGGGTTCGTACATGCTTCTTCGTCTCCGTTCTTTCCCCGTAGCAGGAATTAGACGTACGCCGAAACACCAAATGAAATGAAGGGAAATGAAAGTCAGGAACTCCAACAGGAGAGCCAACGTGCGTCACTTCCGTGGTCTGCTACGGCGGCGCGGCGACGCTCACCAGGGGCTCAGATTGCTCCTCGGCCGAATTTTATATCGCGATTGTGGCGGCGTTTCAACTAATATACGCAAATCTAAGTCGAATTCCGGATTGTTTTGGTACACATCGCAACATGAGGCAAATAGCTTTGCAGCCTATTTCCGTTTCCGTCGTCCTTTAACTATGTGACGTCACTGATTAACTATCTTATCCACTGACCTCACTGATATGAGGGCGGAGCGGCTGTGGCTTGGAGTGACGTCATACGTCCTTGATGACGTCATTTCCTGTTTGACGTCATTTCCTGGCTGCAGAGTTAATCTATACACTACTCAAGAGTATTGCT